>NC_091297.1:71409505-71422005 GCF_038502225.1 Cherax quadricarinatus | reverse complement strand
TCTCATCACATTATATCAGGCAGGATGAGTTTCTCATCACATTATATCAGGCAGGATGAGTTTCTCAGCACATTATATCAGGCAGGATGAGTTTCTCAGCACATTATATCAGGCAGGATGAGTTTCTCAGCACATTATATCAGGCAGGATGAGTTTCTCATCACATTATATCAGGCACAGCACATTATATCAGGCAGGATGAGTTTCTCATCACATTATATCAGGCAGGATTTCTCATCACATTATATCAGGCAGTTTCTCAGCACATTATATCAGGCAGGATGAGTTTCTCATCACATTATATCAGGCAGGATGAGTTTCTCAGCACATTATATCACAGGATGAGTATATCAGGCAGGATGAGTTTCTCAGCACATTATATCACATTATATCAGGCAGGATGAGTTTCTCATTATATCACATTATATCAGGCAGGATGAGTTTCTCAGCACATTATATCAGGCAGGATGAGTTTCTCATCACATTATATCAGGCAGGATGAGTTTCTCATCACATTATATCAGGCAGGATGAGTTTCTCAGCACATTATATCAGGCAGGATGAGTTTCTCATCACATTATATCAGGCAGGATGAGTTTCTCATCACATTATATCAGGCAGGATGAGTTTCTCATCACATTATATCAGGCAGGATGAGTTTCTCATCACATTATATCAGGCAGGATGAGTTTCTCATCACATTATATCAGGCAGGATGAGTTTCTCAGGCACATTATATCAGGCAGGATGAGTTTCTCATCACATTATATCAGGCAGGATGAGTTTCTCATTATATCACATTATATCAGGCAGGATGAGTTTCTCAGCACATTATATCAGGCAGGATGAGTTTCTCAGCACATTATATCAGGCAGGATGAGTTTCTCATCACATTATATCAGGCAGGATGAGTTTCTCATCACATTATATCAGGCAGGATGAGTTTCTCATCACATTATATCAGGCAGGATGAGTTTCTCAGCACATTATATCAGGCAGGATGAGTTTCTCATCACATTATATCAGGCAGGATGAGTTTCTCATCACATCATATCAGGCAGGATGAGTTTCTCATCACATTATATCAGGCAGGATGAGTTTCTCATCACATCATATCAGGCAGGATGAGTTTCTCATCACATTATATCAGGCAGGATGAGTTTCTCATCACATTATATCAGGCAGGATGAGTTTCTCATCACATTATATCAGGCAGGATGAGTTTCTCATCACATTATATCAGGCAGGATGAGTTTCTCATCACATTATATCAGGCAGGATGAGTTTCTCATCACATTATATCAGGCAGGATGAGTTTCTCATCACATTATATCAGGCAGGATGAGTTTCTCATCACATTATATCAGGCAGGATGAGTTTCTCATCACATTATATCAGGCAGGATGAGTTTCTCATCACATTATATCAGGCAGGATGAGTTTCTCATCACATTATATCAGGCAGGATTTCTCATCACATTATATCAGAGGATTTCTCATCACATTATATCAGGCAGGATGAGTTTCTCATCACATTATATCAGGCAGGATGAGTTTCTCATCACATTATATCAGGCAGGATGAGTTTCTCATCACATTATATCAGGCAGGATGAGTTTCTCATCACATTATATCAGGCAGGATGAGTTTCTCATCACATTATATCAGGCAGGATGAGTTTCTCATCACATTATATCAGGCAGGATGAGTTTCTCATCACATTATATCAGGCAGGATGAGTTTCTCATCACATTATATCAGGCAGGATGAGTTTCTCATCACATTATATCAGGCAGGATGAGTTTCTCATCACATTATATCAGGCAGGATGAGTTTCTCATCACATTATATCAGGCAGGATGAGTTTCTCATCACATTATATCAGGCAGGATGAGTTTCTCATCACATTATATCAGGCAGGATGAGTTTCTCATCACATTATATCAGGCAGGATGAGTTTCTCATCACATTATATCAGGCAGGATGAGTTTCTCATCACATTATATCAGGCAGGATGAGTTTCTCATCACATTATATCAGGCAGGATGAGTTTCTCATCACATTATATCAGGCAGGATGAGTTTCTCATCACATTATATCAGGCAGGATGAGTTTCTCATCACATTATATCAGGCAGGATGAGTTTCTCATCACATTATATCAGGCAGGATGAGTTTCTCATCACATTATATCAGGCAGGATGAGTTTCTCATCACATTATATCAGGCAGGATGAGTTTCTCATCACATTATATCAGGCAGGATGAGTTTCTCATCACATTATATCAGGCAGGATGAGTTTCTCATCACATTATATCAGGCAGGATGAGTTTCTCATCACATTATATCAGGCAGGATGAGTTTCTCATCACATTATATCAGGCAGGATGAGTTTCTCATCACATTATATCAGGCAGGATGAGTTTCTCATCACATTATATCAGGCAGGATGAGTTTCTCATCACATTATATCAGGCAGGATGAGTTTCTCATCACATTATATCAGGCAGGATGAGTTTCTCATCACATTATATCAGGCAGGATGAGTTTCTCATCACATTATATCAGGCAGGATGAGTTTCTCATCACATTATATCAGGCAGGATGAGTTTCTCATCACATTATATCAGGCAGGATGAGTTTCTCATCACATTATATCAGGCAGGATGAGTTTCTCATCACATTATATCAGGCAGGATGAGTTTCTCATCACATTATATCAGGCAGGATGAGTTTCTCAGCACATTATATCAGGCAGGATGAGTTTCTCATCACATTATATCAGGCAGGATGAGTTTCTCATCACATTATATCAGGCAGGATGAGTTTCTCAGCACATTATATCAGGCAGGATGAGTTTCTCATCACATTATATCAGGCAGTATGAGTTTCTCATCACATTATATCAGGCAGGATGAGTTTCTCAGCACATTATATCAGGCAGGATGAGTTTCTCATCACATTATATCAGGCAGGATGAGTTTCTCTGCACATTATATCAGGCAGGATGAGTTTCTCAGCACATTATATCAGGCAGGATGAGTTTCTCATCACATTATATCAGGCAGGATGAGTTTCTCAGCACATTATATCAGGCAGGATGAGTTTCTCAGCACATTATATCAGGCAGGATGAGTTTCTCATCACATTATATCAGGCAGGATGAGTTTCTCAGCACATTATATCAGGCAGGATGAGTTTCTCATCACATTATATCAGGCAGGATGAGTTTCTCATCACATTATATCAGGCAGGATGAGTTTCTCAGCACATTATATCAGGCAGGATGAGTTTCTCATCACATTATATCAGGCAGGATGAGTTTCTCATCACATTATATCAGGCAGGATGAGTTTCTCAGCACATTATATCAGGCAGGATGAGTTTCTCATCACATTATATCAGGCAGGATGAGTTTCTCATCACATTATATCAGGCAGGATGAGTTTCTCAGCACATTATATCAGGCAGGATGAGTTTCTCATCACATTATATCAGGCAGGATGAGTTTCTCAGCACATTATATCAGGCAGGATGAGTTTCTCAGCACATTATATCAGGCAGGATGAGTTTCTCATCACATTATATCAGGCAGGATGAGTTTCTCAGCACATTATATCAGGCAGGATGAGTTTCTCATCACATTATATCAGGCAGGATGAGTTTCTCATCACATTATATCAGGCAGGATGAGTTTCTCAGCACATTATATCAGGCAGGATGAGTTTCTCATCACATTATATCAGGCAGGATGAGTTTCTCAGCACATTATATCAGGCAGGATGAGTTTCTCATCACATTATATCATATCAGGCAGGATGAGTTTCTCATCACATTATATCAGGCAGGATGAGTTTCTCATCACATCATATCAGGCAGGATGAGTTTCTCATCACATTATATCAGGCAGGATGAGTTTCTCATCACATTATATCAGGCAGGATGAGTTTCTCATCACATTATATCAGGCAGGATGAGTTTCTCATCACATTATATCAGGCAGGATGAGTTTCTCATCACATTATATCAGGCAGGATGAGTTTCTCATCACATTATATCAGGCAGGATGAGTTTCTCATCACATTATATCAGGCAGGATGAGTTTCTCATCACATTATATCAGGCAGGATGAGTTTCTCATCACATTATATCAGGCAGGATGAGTTTCTCATCACATTATATCAGGCAAGATGATGAGTTTCTCATCACATTATATCAGGCAGGATGAGTTTCTCATCACATTATATCAGGCAGGATGAGTTTCTCATCACATTATATCAGGCAGGATGAGTTTCTCATCACATTATATCAGGCAGGATGAGTTTCTCATCACATTATATCAGGCAGGATGAGTTTCTCATCACATTATATCAGGCAGGATGAGTTTCTCATCACATTATATCAGGCAGGATGAGTTTCTCATCACATTATATCAGGCAGGATGAGTTTCTCATCACATTATATCAGGCAGGATGAGTTTCTCATCACATTATATCAGGCAGGATGAGTTTCTCATCACATTATATCAGGCAGGATGAGTTTCTCATCACATTATATCAGGCAGGATGAGTTTCTCATCACATTATATCAGGCAGGATGAGTTTCTCATCACATTATATCAGGCAGGATGAGTTTCTCATCACATTATATCAGGCAGGATGAGTTTCTCATCACATTATATCAGGCAGGATGAGTTTCTCATCACATTATATCAGGCAGGATGAGTTTCTCATCACATTATATCAGGCAGGATGAGTTTCTCATCACATTATATCAGGCAGGATGAGTTTCTCATCACATTATATCAGGCAGGATGAGTTTCTCATCACATTATATCAGGCAGGATGAGTTTCTCAGCACATTATATCAGGCAGGATGAGTTTCTCATCACATTATATCAGGCAGGATGAGTTTCTCATCACATTATATCAGGCAGGATGAGTTTCTCATCACATTATATCAGGCAGGATGAGTTTCTCATCACATTATATCAGGCAGGATGAGTTTCTCATCACATTATATCAGGCAGGATGAGTTTCTCATCACATTATATCAGGCAGGATGAGTTTCTCAGCACATTATATCAGGCAGGATGAGTTTCTCATCACATTATATCAGGCAGGATGAGTTTCTCATCACATTATATCAGGCAGGATGAGTTTCTCATCACATTATATCAGGCAGGATGAGTTTCTCATCACATTATATCAGGCAGGATGAGTTTCTCAGCACATTATATCAGGCAGGATGAGTTTCTCAGCACATTATATCAGGCAGGATGAGTTTCTCAGCACATTATATCAGGCAGGATGAGTTTCTCATCACATTATATCAGGCAGGATGAGTTTCTCATCACATTATATCAGGCAGGATGAGTTTCTCATCACATTATATCAGGCAGGATGAGTTTCTCATCACATTATATCAGGCAGGATGAGTTTCTCAGCACATTATATCAGGCAGGATGAGTTTCTCATCACATTATATCAGGCAGGATGAGTTTGTCATCACATTATATCAGGCAGGATGAGTTTCTCAGCACATTATATCAGGCAGGATGAGTTTCTCAGCACATTATATCAGGCAGGATGAGTTTCTCATCACATTATATCAGGCAGGATGAGTTTCTCATCACATTATATCAGGCAGGATGAGTTTCTCATCACATTATATCAGGCAGGATGAGTTTCTCGTCACATTATATCAGGCAGGATGAGTTTCTCATCACATTATATCAGGCAGGATGAGTTTCTCATCACATTATATCAGGCAGGATGAGTTTCTCATCACATTATATCAGGCAGGATGAGTTTCTCTTCACATTATATCAGGCAGGATGAGTTTCTCATCACATTATATCAGGCAGGATGAGTTTCTCGTCACATTATATCAGGCAGGATGAGTTTCTCAGCACATTATATCAGGCAGGATGAGTTTCTCATCACATTATATCAGGCAGGATGAGTTTCTCATCACATTATATCAGGCAGGATGAGTTTCTCATCACATTATATCAGGCAGGATGAGTTTCTCATCACATTATATCAGGCAGGATGAGTTTCTCATCACATTATATCAGGCAGGATGAGTTTCTCATCACATTATATCAGGCAGGATGAGTTTCTCATCACATTATATCAGGCAGGATGAGTTTCTCGTCACATTATATCAGGCAGGATGAGTTTCTCATCACATTATATCAGGCAGGATGAGTTTCTCATCACATTATATCAGGCAGGATGAGTTTCTCATCACATTATATCAGGCAGGATGAGTTTCTCTTCACATTATATCAGGCAGGATGAGTTTCTCATCACATTATATCAGGCAGGATGAGTTTCTCGTCACATTATATCAGGCAGGATGAGTTTCTCAGCACATTATATCAGGCAGGATGAGTTTCTCATCACATTATATCAGGCAGGATGAGTTTCTCATCACATTATATCAGGCAGGATGAGTTTCTCATCACATTATATCAGGCAGGATGAGTTTCTCATCACATTATATCAGGCAGGATGAGTTTCTCATCACATTATATCAGGCAGGATGAGTTTCTCATCACATTATATCAGGCAGGATGAGTTTCTCATCACATTATATCAGGCAGGATGGGCTTCATGTATAATGTTACAATCTATCAGCCAGAGATGGGAGACTTCATCAGTAGAGCAATGAAGGTACCGTCAGGTATTGAGATACATCAGCTTCGCTTGTTACCAGCAGAGCTGCGTTACCAGCAGAGCTGCGTTACCAGCAGAGCTGCGTTACCAGCAGAGCTGTAGTTACCAGCAGAGCTGCGTTACCAGCAGAGCTGCGTTACCAGCAGAGCTGCGTTACCAGCAGAGCTGCGTTACCAGCAGAGCTGCGTTACCAGCAGAGCTGTAGTTACCAGCAGAGCTGCGTTACCAGCAGAGCTGCGTTACCAGCAGAGCTGCGTTACCAGCAGAGCTGCATTACCAGTAGGGCTGCAGTTACCAGCAGAGCTGCAGTTACCAGCAGAGCTACAGTTACCAGCAGAGCTGCAGCTACCAGCAGGGCTGCAGTTACCAGCAGGGCTGCAGATACCAGCAGGGCTGAAGTTACCAGCAGAGCTGCAGTTACCAGCAGAGCTGCAGTTACCAGCAGAGCTGCAGTTACCAGCAGGGCTGCAGTTACCGGCAGGGCTGCAGTTACCAGCAGAGGTGCAGTTACCAGCAGGGCTGCAGTTACCAGCAGGGCTGCAGTTACCAGCAGAGCTGCAGTTACCAGCAGGGCTGCAGTTACCAGCAGAGCTGCAGTTACCAGCAGAGCTGCAGTTACCAGCAGGGCTGCAGTTACCAGCAGAGCTGCAGTTACCAGCAGAGCTGCAGTTACCAGCAGGGCTGCAGTTACCAGCAGAGCTGCAGTTACCAGCAGAGCTGCAGTTACCAGCAGAGCTGCAGTTACCAGCAGAGCTGCAGTTACCAGCAGGGCTGCAGTTACCAGCAGAGCTGCAGTTACCAGCAGAGCTGTAGTTACCAGCAGAGCTGCAGTTACCACCAGGGCTGCAGTTACCAGCAGAGCTGCAGTTACCAGCAGAGCTGCAGTTACCAGCAGAGCTGCAGTTACCAGCAGGGCTGCAGTTACCAGCAGGGCTGCAGTTACCAGCAGGGCTGCAGTTACCAGCAGAGCTGTAGTTACCAGCAGAGCTGCAGTTACCTGCAGGGCTGCAGTTACCAGCAGGGCTGAAGTTACCAGCAGGGCTGCAGTTACCAGCAGAGCTGCAGTTACCAGCAGGGCTGCAGTTACCAGCAGGGCTGCAGTTACCAGCAGAGCTGCAGTTACCAGCAGGGCTGCAGTTACCAGCAGAGCTGCAGTTACCAGCAGAGCTGCAGTTACCAGCAGGGCTGCAGTTACCAGCAGAGCTGCAGTTACCAGCAGAGCTGCAGTTACCAGCAGGGCTGCAGTTACCAGCAGAGCTGCAGTTACCAGCAGAGCTGCAGTTACCAGCAGAGCTGCAGTTACCAGCAGAGCTGCAGTTACCAGCAGGGCTGCAGTTACCAGCAGAGCTGCAGTTACCAGCAGGGCTGAAGTTACCAGCAGGAGCTGCAGTTACCAGCAGAGCTGCAGTTACCAGCAGAGCTGCAGTTACCAGCAGAGCTGCAGTTACCAGCAGGGCTGAAGTTACCAGCAGAGCTGCAGTTACCAGCAGAGCTGCAGTTACCAGCAGGGCTGAAGTTACCAGCAGAGCTGCAGTTACCAGCAGAGCTGCAGTTACCAGCAGAGCTGAAGTTACCAGCAGAGCTGCAGTTACCAGCAGGGCTGAAGTTACCAGCAGAGCTGCAGTTACCAGCAGAGCTGCAGTTACCAGCAGGGCTGCAGTTACCAGCAGGGCTGAAGTTACCAGCAGAGCTGCAGTTACCAGCAGGGCTGCAGTTACCAGCAGGGCTGCAGTTACCAGTAGAGCTGCAGTTACCAGCAGAGCTGCAGTTACCAGCAGAGCTGCAGTTACCAGCAGGGCTGCAGTTACCAGCAGGGCTGAAGTTACCAGCAGAGCTGCAGTTACCAGCAGAGCTGCAGTTACCAGCAGGGCTGCAGTTACCAGCAGAGCTGCAGTTACCAGCAGGGCTGCAGTTACCAGCAGAGCTGCAGTTACCAGCAGAGCTGCAGTTACCAGCAGAGCTGCAGTTACCAGCAGAGCTGCAGTTACCAGCAGAGCTGCAGTTACCAGCAGGGCTGCAGTTACCAGCAGAGCTGTAGTTACCAGCAGAGCTGCAGTTACCAGCAGAGCTGCAGTTACCAGCAGAGCTGCAGTTACCAGCAGAGCTGCAGTTACCAGCAGGGCTGCAGTTACCAGCAGAGCTGCAGTTACCAGCAGGGCTGAAGTTACCAGCAGAGCTGCAGTTACCAGCAGAGCTGCAGTTACCAGCAGAGCTGCAGTTACCAGCAGAGCTGCAGTTACCAGCAGGGCTGAAGTTACCAGCAGAGCTGCAGTTACCAGCAGAGCTGCAGTTACCAGCAGGGCTGAAGTTACCAGCAGAGCTGCAGTTACCAGCAGAGCTGCAGTTACCAGCAGAGCTGAAGTTACCAGCAGAGCTGCAGTTACCAGCAAGGCTGAAGTTACCAGCAGAGCTGCAGTTACCAGCAGAGCTGCAGTTACCAGCAGGGCTGCAGTTACCAGCAGGGCTGAAGTTACCAGCAGAGCTGCAGTTACCAGCAGGGCTGCAGTTACCAGCAGGGCTGAAGTTACCAGCAGGGATGCAGTTACCAGCACGGCTGAAGTTACCAGCAGAACTGCAGTTACCAGCAGAGCTGCAGTTACCAGCAGAGCTGCAGTTACCAGCAGGGCTGCAGTTACCAGCAGGGCTGCAGTTACCAGTAGAGCTGCAGTTACCAGCAGAGCTGCAGTTACCAGCAGAGCTGCAGTTACCAGCAGGGCTGCAGTTACCAGCAGGGCTGAAGTTACCAGCAGAGCTGCAGTTACCAGCAGAGCTGCAGTTACCAGCAGGGCTGCAGTTACCAGCAGAGCTGCAGTTACCAGCAGAGCTGCAGTTACCAGCAGGGCTGCAGTTACCAGCAGAGCTGCAGTTACCAGCAGAGCTGCAGTTACCAGCAGAGCTGCAGTTACCAGCAGAGCTGCAGTTACCAGCAGAGCTGCAGTTACCAGCAGGGCTGCAGTTACCAGCAGGGCTGCAGTTACCAGCAGAGCTGCAGTTACCAGCAGAGCTGCAGTTACCAGCAGGGCTGCAGTTACCAGCAGAGCTGCAGTTACCAGCAGAGCTGCAGTTACCAGCAGAGCTGCAGTTACCAGCAGAGCTGCAGTTACTGTCACAGGACCACATTGAAAAAAATGTCACTTTGACTATTTTTGGGTCATACTCTGCAATTCACACGTTACTATGTGTAATAATTGAAATCACCTAAATTTGTATAACTGTACTTATGTGTGTCTGTTCCTGAATTAACTTATTTATTTATTTATTTACTTATTTACTTACTTATGCAATTGCTGTCCCCCATTATTACAACACTGTCTAACAAATCTGTTGAATTCCCTACATTCCCATCCATACTCAAGACGGCAAGAGTCACCCACATCCTCAGATGAGGTGATCCTACGGTACTAAATAACTACACACCAATATCTAACTTGTTTTTGCTCTCAAAAATCTTCGAGAAAACTAATACACAAACAAATCTACTCCTTCCTCCTATCCCATAACATACTGAACCCCTGCCAGTTTGGATTTAGGCCAAAAAAAAAAAAAAAAAAAAAAAAAAGCACGAATGATGCAATTACTCAGATGCTCGAATTTCTATATATAGCAACTGACAAAAAATGAATATCTCATGGAGCTTTTCATAGAACTACGGAAAATATTTGATACAGTAGACCACAATATCTTGCACCCAAAACCAAAGCATTACGGGGTCAGAGGACACTCTCTCAATTACCTAAAATCTTATCTTAGTGGTAGACACTAGTATGTATACACAAATGGTGTAACCTCCAATTCTCAGCCCGTAGTTGTTGGAGTACCACAGGGAAGTGTCCTAGGTCCTCAACTCTTTCTTATTTACATCAATGACCTCCCAAATGCATCGCGACTCCTTAAACCAGTTCTATTCTCAGATGACGCCACTTATGTCTTCTCCCACCCAAACCCGGCTATATTTAGTAACACTGAACAGCGAGCTGCATAAAATATCAAACTGGATGACGACCATCAAACTTACTCTCAATATAGACAAAACTTACTTCATGCTTCTTGGAAACAGAACATCAAATATCCAGCTAAACATATTGATAAATGGTTCACCCATTACAAGACACACTGAGGGCAAATTTCTAGGTCTTCACCTGGACTGTAATCTTAAAGTTAAGACCAACTTCCAGCATATAACAGTAGGTATCCTCTCCAAGATACGATACTATGAACCCCAACAGGCCCTCCTTACTTTATATCACTCTCTAATATACTCTTACCTCACCTATGGTATTTGTGCTTGGGGAGCTACCATGGCCAATCACCTCAAACCTCAACAAAAAGCGGGAGTGAAGATGATCACGAACTCCAGTACCAGACAACACACTCCACCTCTCTCCAAAAACATTAACTTACTTAACATACTTAATACACACTTATTATTATGCCTACTACATATACAGATCAAACTCCAACATCAACCCTGTGCTCAAACTTCTACTAGACAACTTCAACAGGACACACAAGCATAACACGAGGCACAAAACACTTTTTGATATCCCTCGTGTCCGTCTCACACTTTGTAAAAATGCAATGCACATAAAAGGCCCTTCGATCTGGAACTCTTTGCCTGAAGCAGCAAGAAGTCTCCTGCCCACAAATCAGTTTAGCATCATACTCAAAAATCATCTCATCTCTCAATAACAAACATACCCACACCATGCTAAACCCCAACCAAATTCAAAGCAACTCTCCAAAATATTTTATTATCCCTTAACTATAAAGCCATTTTTACAAACTTATAAATGTATGTACTAAATGTATTGTACTAACTCATTAATAATAGAATGAAATATTAACTATATGTATTCTACCAGTCTTGACCTGTCTAGACTTAAGTAGTGTATAAGTGTTAGGTTAAGTCTGCCAGAAATGCCTCAACATGATGATGGTTTTCTTTGTTCCAGTCAATTATGATATGTAAACACACATTGTAACCTTACCAAAAAAATAATTTTTTATTATTATTTATTATTTACTTAAACTTGAGAATTACCATCTCTCAGAATGGACTCTCCTACACACAGAAGAAATGGAATTTTCAGGAAGACAACTCTACTGTCACAGAGCACAGCAGCAAAAATTATGTATAGGAGAGAAAAGAATAAAAACGGAGAGGAAAGAGAAAGAGAGAGACAGAGAGAGAGACAGAGAGAGAGACAGAGAGAGAGAGAGAGAGAGAGAGAGAGAGAGAGAGAGAGAGAGAGAGAGAGAGAGAGAGAGAGAGAGAGAGAGAGAGAGAGAGAGAGAGAGAGAGAGAGAGAGAGAGAGAGACAGAGACAGAGAGAGAGACAGAGAGAGAAAGAGAAGGAGAGAGGGAGAGTGAGAGAGAGGGAGAGAGAGTGAGAGAGAGAGAGAGAGAGAGAGAGAGAGAGAAAGAGAGAGAGAGAGAGAGAAAGAGAGAGATAGGGATCCTTAACCTTGTACCCTCCAAACCCTGTAGAAAAAAAAAAAAAAAAAAAAAAAAAAAAAAAAAAAGAAAAAAAAAAAAAAAAAAAAAAAAAAAAAAAAAAAAAAAAAAAGAGAGAGAGAGAGAGAGAGAGAGAGAGAGAGAGAGAGAGAGAGAGAGAGAGAGAGAGAGAGAGAGAGAGAGAGAGAGAGAGAGAGAGAGAGAGAGAGAGAGAGAGAGAGAGAGAGAGAGAGAGAGAGAGAGAGAGAGAGAGAGAGAGACAGAGAGAGACAGAGCGAGAGAGCAGAGAGAGCAGAGAGAGCAGAGAAAGAGAGAGAGAGAGAGAGAGAGAGAGAGAGATTTGGACTACAATATATATTTAAGA
>NC_091297.1:71377005-71404505 GCF_038502225.1 Cherax quadricarinatus | reverse complement strand
ACAAATGCAAAGTTCTAAATGTTGGACAGGAAAATAACCATGCCATATATAAACTAAATAATGTAGATTTTAATATTACGGATTACGAGAAGGATTTAGGAGTTCTGGTTAGCAGTAATCTGGTATAAACCTTGGTAATAAATACCGACAAGTTGGTTTAGAAAGACAAACACTATAACATATTTATTAGAAAACGTTTCGGTCCTGGGACCTTGATCACTTCTAGCATACAGAGGTAGAAAGACATTATATATATAGGCGGAGAGTGAGATGTGACGCACGTGACCTGAGGAATGTCATAAGAACATAGGAATGGAAGAACACTGTAGAAGGCCAGCTGGCCCATGCGAGGCAGGTCCTTATCAAAACAACCTCTACCTGTGATGAGGACGGGTAGACGATGAAATCATGTGACTCCTGTGTTGTTGGGTTGGTGCTGCTTAAGTATCATGTATGCCAATGTTTTTGAAATTTTGTAGTTTCCAGTGTTGCGTTCTATAGTGTCGGTGACGGCGATTAGTGAGGCTTCTAGGCACAGTCGGCGTCTGAGATCTGGTTCGGTGAGAACGAGTTGTGCCTCATTCCAGTTCATCAAATGCCTCGTGGAGTCTCTGTGGAGGACACATGCGTACCTTACATCGTCTCTGTTAGAGGCATTTCGATGCTCATTCAGGCGGACTGTCTCGCCTACATATTTCTTGGGACAGAACCCACAGGGGATAGTGTAGACGCCTGCTGTAGAAGTTAGAGGTGTGGGGCTGCGTTTCGTAGTGAGGTCTTTGATAGATGATGTGTTTATGGTGGAAACGTTGATGTTACTCATAGCAAGTGCCCCGCGAGTATTCGTGGCAACATCGCCACATGGGAGTACTATGAACTGTTTAGGGGGCTGTTCCATGGGCGGTTTGTTGAGGATAGCTTGTGCCTTGAGTCTGCAATCTCGGATGAAGAAAGATGGGAACTGAAGACGTGTAAAGGCTTGTGTTATGTAAGTGCATTCTTCTTCTAGAAAACAAGGGCTGGAGATGCGAAGAGCTCTCAAGAAGAAGCCAATGATGACTCCTCTCTTAGTGCGGGTGTCTTGGTGTGAATAAGTGTATAAGATCGTCCTTGTTGGTAGGTTTTCTATACACTTTGAAGAGAAGTTTGTCACTGTCGGGAGATCTGCACAGTAGAACGTCGAGGAAAGGAAGTTTGCCATCATTTTCGAGTTCAAGTGTAAACTTTATTGATGGTTCAACTGCATTGATCTTGTTGAGAAGGGCCTGGATATTGAGACGTCTCGGATAGAAAACTAATATATCATCAACGTATCTTAGCCAGGTAACGGTGTTGGGAATGAGGGTGCTGAATTTCTCTGTCTCCAAGTTTTCCATGAAGAGGTTGGCAAGCACAGCACTGAGCGTGGTGCCCATTGCCATCCCAAAGCATTGTTTGTAACAGTTGTCCTGATACTTGAAGAAGTTGAAATTAACACAGTTCCACTAGATTGATGAAATCTAGAAGAGGTCGTGGTTTTCAGTGAGCCTCTGTCTCAGAATGTTGATTGCAGCGTCAGTAGGAACGTTGGTAAAGAGGGCTGTGACATCGAAGGAAGCCATGCTTTTGTTTTTGACATTCAGGTATAGGGAGTGCACCACACAGACTAGCCGGCCACCTTGCCAAATACCTTTCAGCGCTTCTGGGCACCATCAGTCAAGCCCACCTCAAACACTCAGGTGACCTTCTCTCCCGAATTTCCAACCTGAATGTCAAAAACAAAAGCATGGCTTCCTTCGATGTCACAGCCCTCTTTACCAACGTTCCTACTGACGCTGCAATCAACATTCTGAGACAGAGGCTCACTGAAAACCACGACCTCCCTTTACCTCTTCTAGATTTCATCAATCTAGTGGAACTTTGTGTTAATTTCAACTTCTTCAAGTATCAGGACAACTGTTACAAACAATGCTTTGGGATGGCAATGGGCAGCCTGCTCAGTGCTGTGCTTGCCAACCTCTTCATGGAAAACCTGGAGACAGAGAAATTCAGCACCCTCATTCCCAACACCGTTACCTGGCTAAGATACGTTGATGATGTATTGGTTTTCTATCCGAGACGTCCCAATATCCAGGCCCTTCTCAACAAGATCAATGCAGTTGAACCATCAATAAAGTTTACACTTGAACTCGAAAATGATGGCAAACTTCCTTTCCTCGACGTTCTACTGTGCAGATCTCCCGACAGTGACAAACTTCTCTCCAAAGTGTATAGAAAACCTACCAACAAGGACGATCTTATACACTTATTCACACCAAGACACCCGCACTAAGAGAGGAGTCATCATTGGCTTCTTCTTGAGAGCTCTTCGCATCTCCAGCCCTTGTTTTCTAGAAGAAGAATGCACTTACATAACACAAGCCTTTACACGTCTTCAGTTCCCATCTTTCTTCATCCGAGATTGCAGACTCAAGGCACAAGCTATCCTCAACAAACCGCCCATGGAACAGCCCCCTAAACAGTTCATAGTACTCCCATGTGGCGATGTTGCCACGAATACTCGCGGGGCACTTGCTATGAGTAACATCAACGTTTCCACCATAAACACATCATCTATCAAAGACCTCACTACGAAACGCAGCCCCACACCTCTAACTTCTACACCTGTACTCACCTATTTGTACTCACCTATTTGTGGTTGCAGGGGTCGAGTCCTAGCTCCTGGCCCCGCCTCTTCACAGGTTGCTACTAGACCCTCTCTCTCCCCGCTCCATGAGCTTTATCAAACCTCGTCTTAAAACTGTGTATGGTTCCTGCCTCCACTACGTCATTTTCTAGGCTATTCCACTGCCTTACAACTCTATGACTGAAGAAATACTTCCTACTATCTCACCTGTGTTAAGGTGTAGCAGCTGCCACCTGTGTTATGGTGTAGCAGCTGCCACCTGTGTTATGGTGCAGCAGCTGCCACCTGTGTTATGGTGTAGCAGCTGCCACCTGTGTTATGATGTAGCAGCTGCCACCTGTGTTATGGTGTAGCAGCTGCCACCTGTGTTATGGTGTAGCAGCTGCCACCTGTGTTATGGTGTAGCAGCTGCCACCTGTGTTATGATGTAGCAGCTGCCACCTGTGTTATGGTGTAGCAGCTGCCTCCTGTGTTATGGTGTAGCAGCTGCCACCTGTGTTATGGTGTAGCAGCTGCCACCTGTGTTATGGTGTAGCAGCTGCCACCTGTGTTATGATGTAGCAGCTGCCACCTGTGTTATGGTGTAGCAGCTGCCACCTGTGTTACGGTGTAGCAGCTGCCACCTGTGTTATGGTGTAGCAGCTGCCTCCTGTGTTATGGTGTAGCAGCTGCCACCTGTGTTATGGTGTAGCAGCTGTCACCTGTGTTATGGTGTAGCAGCTGCCACCTGTGTTATGATGTAGCAGCTGCCACCTGTGTTATGATGTAGCAGCTGCCACCTGTGTTATGGTGTAGCAGCTGCCACCTGTGTTATGGTGTAGCAGCTGCCACCTGTGTTATGGTGTAGCAGCTGCCACCTGTATTATGGTGTAGCAGCTGCCACCTGTGTTATGGTGTAGCAGCTGCCACCTGTGTTATGGTGTAGCAGCTGCCACCTGTGTTATGGTGTAGCAGCTGCCACCTGTGTTATGGTGTAGCAGCTGCCACCTGTGTTATGGTGTAGCAGCTGCCACCTGTGTTATGGTGTAGCAGCTGCCACCTGTGTTATGGTGTAGCAGCTGCCACCTGTGTTATGATGTAGCAGCTGCCACCTGTGTTATGATGTAGCAGCTGCCACCTGTGTTATAGTGTAGCAGCTGCCACCTGTGTTATGGTGTAGCAGCTGCCACCTGTGTTATGGTGTAGCAGCTGCCACCTGTGTTATGATGTAGCAGCTGCCACCTGTGTTATAATGAAGCAGCTGCCACCTGGGGGATGGTGTAGCAGCTGCCACCTGTGTTATGATGTAGCAGCTGCCACCTGTGTTATGGTGTAGCAGCTGCCACCTGTGTTATGATGTAGCAGCTGCCACCTGTGTTATGGTGTAGCAGCTGCCACCTGTGTTATGATGTAGCAGCTGCCACCTGTGTTATGGTGTAGCAGCTGCCACCTGTGTTATGGTGTAGCAGCTGCCACCTGTGTTATGGTGTAGCAGCTGCCACCTGTGTTATGATTTAGCAGCTGCCACCTGTGTTATGATGTAGCAGCTGCCACCTGTGTTATGGTGTAGCAGCTGCCACCTGTGTTATGATGTAGCAGCTGCCACCTGTGTTATGGTGTAGCAGCTGCCACCTGTGTTATGATGTATCAGCTGCCACCTGTGTTATGATGTAGCAGCTGCCACCTGTGTTATGGTGTAGCAGCTGCCACCTGTGTTATGGTGTAGCAGCTGCCACCTGTGTTATGATGTAGCAGCTGCCACCTGTGTTATGATGTAGCAGCTGCCACCTGTGTTATGGTGAAGCAGCTGCCACCTGTGTTATGGTGTACCAGCTGCCACCTGTGTTATGGTGTAGCAGCTGCCACCTGTGTTATGATGTAGCAGCTGCCACCTGTGTTATGGTGTAGCAGCTGCCACCTGTGTTATGATGTAGCAGCTGCCACCTGTGTTATGGTGTAGCAGCTGCCACCTGTGTTATGGTGTAGCAGCTGCCACCTGTGTTATGATGTAGCAGCTGCCACCTGTGTTATGGTGTACCAGCTGCCACCTGTGTTATGGTGTAGCAGCTGCCACCTGTGTTATGGTGTAGCAGCTGCCACCTGTGTTATGGTGTAGCAGCTGCCACCTGTGTTATGATGTAGCAGCTGCCACCTGTGTTATGGTGTAGCAGCTGCCACCTGTGTTATGGTGTAGCTGCTGCCACCTGTGTTATGGTGTAGCAGCTGCCACCTGTGTTATGATGTAGCAGCTGCCACCTGTGTTATGATGTAGCAGCTGCCACCTGTGTTATGGTGTAGCAGCTGCCACCTGTGTTATGGTGTAGCAGCTGCCACCTGTGTTATGGTGTAGCAGCTGCCACCTGTGTTATGGTGTAGCAGCTGCCACCTGTGTTATGGTGTAGCAGCTGCCACCTGTGTTATGGTGTAGCAGCTGCCACCTGTGTTATGGTGTAGCAGCTGCCACCTGTGTTATGGTGTAGCAGCTGCCACCTGTGTTATGATGTAGCAGCTGCCACCTGTGTTATGATGTAGCAGCTGCCACCTGTGTTATGGTGTAGCAGCTGCCACCTGTGTTATGGTGTAGCAGCTGCCACCTGTGTTATGGTGTAGCAGCTGCCACCTGTGTTATGGTGTAGCAGCTGCCACCTGTGTTATGGTGTAGCAGCTGCCACCTGTGTTATGGTGTAGCAGCTGCCACCTGTGTTATGGTGTAGCAGCTGCCACCTGTGTTATGGTGTAGCAGCTGCCACCTGTGTTATGGTGTAGCAGCTGCCACCTGTGTTATGGTGTAGCAGCTGCCTCCTGTGTTATGGTGTAGCAGTTGCCACCTGTGTTATGGTGTAGCAGCTGCCACCTGTGTTATGGTGTAGCAGCTGCCACCTGTGTTATGGTGTAGCAGCTGCCTCCTGTGTTATGGTGTAGCAGCTGCCACCTGTGTTATGATGTAGCAGCTGCCACCTGTGTTATGGTGTAGCAGCTGCCACCTGTGTTATGGTGTAGCAGCTGCCACCTGTGTTATGATGTAGCAGCTGCCACCTGTGTTATGGTGTAGCAGCTGCCACCTGTGTTATGGTGTAGCAGCTGCCACCTGTGTTATGGTGTAGCAGCTGCCACCTGTGTTATGGTGTAGCAGCTGCCACCTGTGTTATGGTGTAGCAGCTGCCACCTGTGTTATGGTGTAGCAGCTGCCTCCTATGTTATGGTGTAGCAGCTGCCACATGTGTAATGGTGTAGCAGCTGCCACCTGTGTTATGGTGTAGCAGCTGCCACCTGTGTTATGATGTAGCAGCTGCCACCTGTGTTATGATGTAGCAGCTGCCACCTGTGTTATGGTGTAGCAGCTGCCACCTGTGTTATGATGTAGCAGCTGCCACCTGTGTTATGGTATAGCAGCTGCCACCTGTGTTATGGTGTAGCAACTGCCACCTGTGTTATGGTGTAGCAGCTGCCACCTGTGTTATGGTGTAGCAGCTGCCACCTGTGTTATGGTGTAGCAGCTGCCACCTGTGTTATGGTGTAGCAGCTGCCACCTGTGTTATGGTGTAGCAGCTGCCACCTGTGTTATGGTGTAGCAGCTTCCACCTGTGTTATGGTGTAGCAGCTGCCACCTGTGTTATGGTGTAGCAGCTGCCACCTGTGTTATGGTGTAGCAGCTGCCTCCTGTGTTATGGTGTAGCAGCTGCCACCTGTGTTATGGTGTAGCAGCTGCCACCTGTGTTATGGTGTAGCAGCTGCCACATGTGTTATGGTGTAGCAGCTTCCACCTGTGTTATGGTGTAGCAGCTGCCACCTGTGTTATGGTGTAGCAGCTGCCACCTGTGTTATGGTGTAGCAGCTGCCTCCTGTGTTATGGTGTAGCAGCTGCCTCCTGTGTTATGGTGTAGCAGCTGCCACCTGTGTTATGGTGTAGCAGCTGCCACCTGTGTTATGGTGTAGCAGCTGCCACCTGTGTTATGGTGTAGCAGCTGCCACCTGTGTTATGGTGTAGCAGCTGCCACCTGTGTTATGGTGTAGCAGCTGCCACCTGTGTTATGGTGTAGCAGCTGCCACCTGTGTTATGGTGTAGCAGCTGCCACCTGTGTTATAGTGTAGCAGCTGCCACCTGTGTTATGATGTAACAGCTGCCACCTGTGTTATGGTGTAGCAGCTGCCACCTGTGTTATGATGTAGCAGCTGCCACCTGTGTTATGATGTAGCAGCTGCCACCTGTGTTATGATGTAGCAGCTGCCACCTGTGTTATGATGTAGCAGCTGCCACCTGTGTTATGATGTAGCAGCTGCCACCTGTGTTATGATGTAGCAGCTGCCAGCTGTGTTATGATGTAGCAGCTGCCACCTGTGTTATGGTGTAGCAGCTGCCACCTGTGTTATGATGTAGCAGCTGCCACCTGTGTTATGATGTAGCAGCTGCCACCTGTGTTATGGTGTAGCAGCTGCCACCTGTGTTATGGTGTAGCAGCTGCCACCTGTGTTATGGTGTAGCAGCTGCCACCTGTGTTATGGTGTAGCAGCTGCCACCTGTGTTATGGTGTAGCAGGTGCCACCTGTGTTATGGTGTAGCAGCTGCCACCTGTGTTATGGTGTAGCAGCTGCCACCTGTGTTATGGTGTAGCAGGTGCCACCTGTGTTATGGTGTAGCAGCTGCCACCTGTGTTATGGTGTAGCAGGTGCCACCTGTGTTATGGTGTAGCAGCTGCCACCTGTGTTATGGTGTAGCAGCTGCCACCTGTGTTATGGTGTAGCAGCTGCCACCTGTGTTATGGTGTAGCAGCTGCCACCTGTGTTATGGTGTAGCAGCTGCCACCTGTGTTATGGTGTAGCAGCTGCCACCTGTGTTATGGTGTAGCAGCTGCCACCTGTGTTATGGTGTAGCAGCTGCCACCTGTGTTAAGGTGTAGCAGCTGCCACCTGTGTTATGATGTAGCAGCTGCCACCTGTGTTATGGTGTAGCAGCTGCTACATGTGTTATGATGTAGCAGTTGCCACCTGTGTTATGATGTAGCAGCTGCCACCTGTGTTATGGTGTAGCAGCTGCCACCTGTGTTATGGTGTAGCAGCTGCCACCTGTGTTATGGTGTAGCAGCTGCCACCTGTGTTATGGTGTAGCAGGTGCCACCTGTGTTATGGTGTAGCAGCTGCCACCTGTGTTATGGTGTAGCAGCTGCCACCTGTGTTATGGTGTAGCAGGTGCCACCTGTGTTATGGTGTAGCAGCTGCCACCTGTGTTATGGTGTAGCAGCTGCCACCTGTGTTATGGTGTAGCAGCTGCCACCTGTGTTATGGTGTAGCAGCTGCCACCTGTGTTATGGTGTAGCAGCTGCCACCTGTGTTATGGTGTAGCAGCTGCCACCTGTGTTATGGTGTAGAAGCTGCCACCTGTGTTATGGTGTAGCAGCTGCCACCTGTGTTATGTTGTAGCAGCTGCCACCTGTGTTATGGTGTAGCAGCTGCCACCTGTGTTAAGGTGTAGCAGCTGCCACCTGTGTTATGATGTAGCAGCTGCCACCTGTGTTATGGTGTAGCAGCTGCCACCTGTGTTATGATGTAGCAGCTGCCACCTGTGTTATGATGTAGCAGCTGCCACCTGTGTTATGGTGTAGCAGCTGCCACCTGTTTTATGGTGTAGCAGCTGCCACCTGTGTTATGGTGTAGCAGCTGCCACCTGTGTTATGGTGTAGCAGCTGCCACCTGTGTTATGATGTAGCAGCTGCCACCTGTGTTATGGTGTAGCAGCTGCCTCCTGTGTTATGGTGTAGCAGCTGCCACCTGTGTTATGGTGTAGCAGCTGCCACCTGTGTTATGATGTAGCAGCTGCCACCTGTGTTATGATGTAGCAGCTGCCACCTGTGTTATGATGTAGCAGCTGCCACCTGTGTTATGATGTAGCAGCTGCCACCTGTGTTATGATGTAGCAGCTGCCACCTGTGTTATGGTGTAGCAGCTGCCACCTGTGTTATGGTGTAGCAGCTGCCACCTGTGTTATGGTGTAGCAGGTGCCACCTGTGTTATGGTGTAGCAGCTGCCACCTGTGTTATGGTGTAGCAGCTGCCACCTGTGTTATGGTGTAGCAGCTGCCACCTGTGTTATGGTGTAGCAGCTGCCACCTGTGTTATGGTGTAGCAGCTGCCACCTGTGTTATGGTGTAGCAGCTGCCACCTGTGTTATGGTGTAGCAGCTGCCACCTGTGTTATGGTGTAGCAGCTGCCACCTGTGTTATGGTGTAGCAGCTGCCTCCTGTGTTATGGTGTAGCAGCTGCCACCTGTGTTATGGTGTAGCAGCTGCCACCTGTGTTATGGTGTAGCAGCTGCCACCTGTGTTATGATGTAGCAGCTGCCACCTGTGTTATGGTGTAGCAGGTGCCACCTGTGTTATGATGTAGCAGCTGCCACCTGTGTTATGATGTAGCAGCTGCCACCTGTGTTATGATGTAGCAGCTGCCACCTGTGTTATGATGTAGCAGCTGCCACCTTTGTTATGGTGTAGCAGCTGCCACCTGTGTTATGGTGTAGCAGGTGCCACCTGTGTTATGGTGTAGCAGCTGCCACCTGTGTTATGGTGTAGCAGCTGCCACCTGTGTTATGGTGTAGCAGCTGCCACCTGTGTTATGGTGTAGCAGCTGCCACCTGTGTTATGGTGTAGCAGCTGCCACCTGTGTTATGGTGTAGCAGCTGCCACCTGTGTTATGGTGTAGCAGCTGCCACCTGTGTTATGGTGTAGCAGCTGCCACCTGTGTTATGGTGTAGCAGCTGCCTCCTGTGTTATGGTGTAGCAGCTGCCACCTGTGTTATGGTGTAGCAGCTGCCACCTGTGTTGTTCTTGCATGTAAATAAACAAAGTGGTAATGTACAGATATTTTTATTTATATTTATTGTCCCCTTGTCTGTGTGTCGACGGTGTCTACATCACGCTGCTGGGATGTCTGTGTGTCGACGGTGTCTACATCACGCTGCTGGGATGTCTGTGTGTCGACGGTGTATACATCACGCTGCTGGGATGTCTGTGTGTCGACGGTGTATACATCACGCTGCTGGGATGTCTATGTGTCGACGGTGTCTACATCACGCTGCTGGGATGTCTGTGTGTCGACGGTGTATACATCACGCTGCTGGGATGTCTGTGTGTCGACGGTGTCTACATCACGCTGCTGGGATGTCTGTGTGTCGTTGGTGTCTACATCATGCTGCTGGGATGTCTCTGTGTCGACGGTGTCTACATCACGCTTCTGGGATGTCTGTGTCGACGGTGTCTAAATCACGCTTCTGGGATGTCTGTGTCGACGGTGTCTACATCACGCTTCTGGGATGTCTGTGTCGACGGTGTCTATATAACGCTGCGGGATGTCTGTGTCGACGGTGTCTATATCACGCTGCTGGGATGTCTGTGTCGACGGTGTCTACATCACGCTGCTGGGATGTCTGTGTGTCGACGGTGTCTACATCACGCTTCTGGGATGTCTGTGTCGACGGTGTCTACATCACGCTTCTGCGATGTCTGTGTAGACGGTGTCTATATCACGCCTCTGGGATGTCTGTGTCGACGGTTTCTATATCACGCTGCGGGGATGTCTGTGTCTACGGTGTATATATCACGCTGCTGTGTCCAAGTATTTCATGTACAGAGTGATTCAATAACGAGAAACAGTGATATAAAACTCTGAGGCAAGTAGTGCAACACAAATTATAGTAATAGAAATTTCAGTTACACATTACTGGAGGGAGAGAACATTCTCCTGTCTCAGAGTACATTACTGGAGGGAGAGAACATTCTCCTGTCTCAGAGTACATTACTGGAGGGAGAGGAGAGAACGTTCTCCTGCCTCAGAGTACATTACTGGAGGGAGAGAACATTCTCCTGTCTCAGAGTATATTACTGGAGGAAGAGGAGAGAACATTCTCCTGCCTCAGAGTACATTACTGGAGGGAGAGGAGAGAACATTCTCCTGTCTCAGAGTACATTACTGGAGGGAGAGGAGAGAACATTCTCCTGCCTCAGAGTACATTACTGGAGGGAGAGGAGAGAACATTCTCCTGCCTCAGAGTATATTACTGGAGGAAGAGGAGAGAACATTCTCCTGCCTCAGAGTACATTACTGGAGGGAGAGGAGAGAACATTCTCCTGTCTCAGAGTACATTACTGGAGGGAGAGGAGAGAACATTCTCCTGTCTCAGAGTACATTACTGGAGGGAGAGGAGAGAACATTCTCCTGCCTCAGAGTACATTACTGGAGGGAGAGGAGAGAACATTCTCCTGCCTCAGAGTACATTACTGGAGGGAGAGGAGAGAACATTCTCCTGCCTCAGAGTACATTACTGGAGGGAGAGGAGAGAACATTCTCCTGCCAGAGTACATTACTGAGGGAGAGGAGAGAACATACATTACTGGAGGGAGAGGAGAGAACATTCTCCTGCCTCAGAGTACATTACTGGAGGGAGAGGAGAGAACATTCTCCTGCCTCAGAGTACATTACTGGAGGGAGAGGAGAGAACATTCTCCTGCCTCAGAGTACGTTACTGGAGGGAGATGAGAGAACATTCTCCTGCCTCAGGAGGGAGAGGAGAGAACATACATTACTGGAGGGAGAGGAGAGAACATTCTCCTGCCTCAGAGTACATTACTGGAGGGAGAGGAGAGAACATTCTCCTGCCTCAGAGTACATTACTGGAGGGAGACAACATTCTCCTGCCTCAGAGTACATTACTGGAGGGAGAGGAGAGAACATTCTCCTGCCTCAGAGTACATTACTGGAGGGAGAGGAGAGAACATTCTCCTGCCTCAGAGTACATTACTGGAGGGAGAGGAGAGAACATTCTCCTGCCTCAGAGTACATTACTGGAGGGAGAGGAGAGAACATTCTCCTGCCTCAGAGTACATTACTGGAGGGAGAGGAGAGAACATTCTCCTGCCTCAGAGTACATTACTGGAGGGAGAGGAGAGAACATTCTCCTGCCTCAGAGTACATTACTGGAGGGAGAGGAGAGAACATTCTCCTGCCTCAGAGTACATTACTGGAGGGAGAGGAGAGAACATTCTCCTGCCTCAGAGTACATTACTGGAGGGAGAGGAGAGAACATTCTCCTGCCTCAGAGTACATTACTGGAGGGAGAGGAGAGAACATTCTCCTGCCTCAGAGTACATTACTGGAGGGAGAGGAGAGAACATTCTCCTGCCTCAGAGTACATTACTGGAGGGAGAGGAGAGAACATTCTCCTGCCTCAGAGTACATTACTGGAGGGAGAGGAGAGAACATTCTCCTGCCTCAGAGTACATTACTGGAGGGAGAGGAGAGAACATTCTCCTGCCTCAGAGTACATTACTGGAGGGAGAGGAGAGAACATTCTCCTGCCTCAGAGTACATTACTGGAGGGAGAGGAGAGAACATTCTCCTGCCTCAGAGTACATTACTGGAGGGAGAGGAGAGAACATTCTCCTGCCTCAGAGTACATTACTGGAGGGAGAGGAGAGAACATTCTCCTGCCTCAGAGTACATTACTGGAGGGAGAGGAGAGAACATTCTCCTGCCTCAGAGTACATTACTGGAGGGAGAGGAGAGAACATTCTCCTGCCTCAGAGTACATTACTGGAGGGAGAGGAGAGAACATTCTCCTGCCTCAGAGTACATTACTGGAGGGAGAGGAGAGAACATTCTCCTGCCTCAGAGTACATTACTGGAGGGAGAGGAGAGAACATTCTCCTGCCTCAGAGTACATTACTGGAGGGAGAGGAGAGAACATTCTCCTGCCTCAGAGTACATTACTGGAGGGAGAGGAGAGAACATTCTCCTGCCTCAGAGTACATTACTGGAGGGAGAGGAGAGAACGAGGAGAGAACATTCTCCTGCCTCAGAGTACATTACTGGAGGGAGAGGAGAGAACATTCTCCTGTCTCAGAGTACATTACTGGAGGGAGAGGAGAGAACATTCTCCTGCCTCAGAGTACATTACTGGAGGGAGAGGAGAGAACATTCTCCTGCCTCAGAGTACATTACTGGAGGGAGAGGAGAGAACATTCTCCTGCCTCAGAGTACATTACTGGAGGGAGAGGAGAGAACATTCTCCTGCCTCAGAGTACATTACTGGAGGGAGAGGAGAGAACATTCTCCTGCCTCAGAGTACATTACTGGAGGGAGAGGAGAGAACGTTCTCCTGCCTCAGAGTACATTACTGGAGGGAGAGGAGAGAACATTCTCCTGCCTCAGAGTACATTACTGGAGGGAGAGGAGAGAACATTCTCCTGTCTCAGAGTACATTACTGGAGGGAGAGGAGAGAACATTCTCCTGCCTCAGAGTACATTACTGGAGGGAGAGGAGAGAACGTTCTCCTGCCTCAGAGTACATTACTGGAGGGAGAGGAGAGAACATTCTCCTGTCTCAGAGTACATTACTGGAGGGAGAGGAGAGAACATTCTCCTGCCTCAGAGTACATTACTGGAGGGAGAGGAGAGAACATTCTCCTGCCTCAGAGTACATTACTGGAGGGAGAGGAGAGAACATTCTCCTGCCTCAGAGTACATTACTGGAGGGAGAGGAGAGAACATTCTCCTGCCTCAGAGTACATTACTGGAGGGAGAGGAGAGAACATTCTCCTGCCTCAGAGTACATTACTGGAGGGAGAGGAGAGAACATTCTCCTGCCTCAGAGTACATTACTGGAGGGAGAGGAGAGAACATTGTCCTGCCTCAGAGTACATTACTGGAGGGAGAGGAGAGAACATTCTCCTGCCTCAGAGTACATTACTGGAGGGAGAGGAGAGAACATTCTCCTGCCTCAGAGTACATTACTGGAGGGAGAGGAGAGAACATTCTCCTGCCTCAGAGTACATTACTGGAGGGAGAGGAGAGAACATTCTCCTGCCTCAGAGTACATTACTGGAGGGAGAGGAGAGAACATTCTCCTGCCTCAGAGTACATTACTGGAGGGAGAGGAGAGAACATTCTCCTGCCTCAGAGTACATTACTGGAGGGAGAGGAGAGAACGTTCTCCTGCCTCAGAGTACATTACTGGAGGGAGAGGAGAGAACATTCTCCTGCCTCAGAGTACATTACTGGAGGGAGAGGAGAGAACATTCTCCTGCCTCAGAGTACATTACTGGAGGGAGAGGAGAGAACATTCTCCTGCCTCAGAGTACATTACTGGAGGGAGAGGAGAGAACATTCTCCTGCCTCAGAGTACATTACTGGAGGGAGAGGAGAGAACATTCTCCTGCCTCAGAGTACATTACTGGAGGGAGAGGAGAGAACGTTCTCCTGCCTCAGAGTACATTACTGAAGGGAGAGGAGAGAACATTCTCCTGCCTCAGAGTACATTACTGGAGGGAGAGGAGAGAACGTTCTCCTGCCTCAGAGTACATTACTGAAGGGAGAGGAGAGAACATTCTCCTGCCTCAGAGTACATTAAAAGCTATTGTGTTACCTGCCTGACCAATATATTTATTGGTACTCCAATGTACTCATGTATTATAATGCAATCTTACGTTCTCCCATATAATCTGTGCTCCTACTGGCTTTTATGTATCCCTGTATACCAGCACGTGCTCTCATGATGTGCTGATCATACACACACACACATACACACATACACACACACACACACACACACACACATACACACCTACCCCACTTCTAAGGGTCACTCATCCTTCTCTCTCCCTCCTCCCTCTCCCCCTTAATCCCATCCCTCTCTCTCCCACACATGCACACACACAAACACAAGCACACATACACAAGCACATATACACTTCACACAAACACGTACTCCCCCTTCCCCTAACCTCCTCTCCCCCTCCCCCTAGCCACCTACCGCTCCCCCAAACCATCTAACCCGTCCCCCAAACCATCTAACCCCCTTCCCCAACCACCTCTCCCCCTCCAATAACCATCCTCCCCCTCCCCTATAACCATCCATCCCCACTCCCCCTAACCATCTATTCCCCTCCCCCTAACCATCTCTCCCCCTTCCTTCTGTGGTGCAATGGGGCAACCTAGAACTAGGATGAGAACAAAGGGCCCGAAGGACAAATCTGGGAGGGAGGACTGGGAGGCAGAGCTCATAAAAAGGGAGGAAGACTGGGGAAGGAGGCTAGATGAGCTTGCAAGGAAGATGGAGGAGAGGTTAGCAGCAGAATGCAGAAGGTGGGAGCAACATGCCACAGTAGCAGAAGCCAAGATACAGAGATTAGAAGAGGAGCTGAGAAATCTGAAACAGCCTAGAGACAAAGATAATACAGAATTAGCTTCAGCAATGTTTACATCAGACACAGACAAAGGGTCTGAATTGAGCATAGAATCTAAACTGTATGCAGATATCCTGTCAAACCCACAGGGGCCAAAACAAAGACAGAGAGCACACTAGGACAGAATGAGAGGTTGGAAGGCATTGAAGGAACTAGGACATGTGCAGGGACCTTACCAGACACTTGTGGGGGCCAGGAACAGGTGAGCAGGAAGGACAAACCAATGAGCATAAGGGCCACAGCTAGGGAAGGGACTGAAGGAAGGAACACTCAACGGGAAAGAACTAAAACACCTCAGAGGATGCAATGGGAGTCACAGTGGGAGGTGGAAAGGGAGAGATCAGTTTTTGTCTATACGCTAGACGAAGCTGAAGGGGAAACTTATGATGAAAGTTTGCAGGAGGAGAAAAAAGCGATTGAAGGTATCATGAAGGTGATAGGCGAGGGAGACATAACCCAGGTGTCAAATTTTTGGAGAATCGGGTGGTTCACAAAGGAAAGGAATTGGCCTCTCAAAGTAATTTTCAAGGCAGAATCAACTCGAACCACGATCCTGCAGGAGAAAGCACGGCTGAGAGGCAAACAGGAGTTCATGAGTGTGTACCTCGATCGAACACAGGAGGAAAGGATGATACTGAAAGAGAGAGTGCAAAAACGAAACGAGGAATGGGAGGAAATGAAAAAGGAGAGCAGAATAATCCAGGAACAGGTGGAAGGACAAGCAAACCCCCCAGAAACACCTGCAGAAGGACTCCAGCCACGACACCCCTAAGGCAACTGAACAATCCAAACCAACCATCATGCACTGATCAATCTGTTCCCACCCCCCTCACCACGAATCCTACCCCTACAGCAACCCCCTATGGGAGCTCTTCCTCCACTTCCACTGCAACCCCCCACAGGCCCCCACCAGGGCTCATGCTCTCCCAACCCCAGTATTCCCCCAGGACCACAGTAACAGTATTAGAACAGAAGTTGAAGGTTTGGTACACAAATGCAGATGGATTAACGAATAAATATGAGGAATGGCAAGAAAGAATCAATGAGAAGTCCCCAGACATCATAGCAGTTACAAAAACAAAACTCACGGAGACAATAACAGATGCAATCTTCCCACCAGGACACCAGATCATGAGGAAAGATAGAAGGGGCAGAGGGGGAGGAGGAGTTGCTCTGCTCTTAAAAAACGATGGAAATTCGAGAAAATGGGAGGCATAGACGAGACAGGAGAAAGGGACTACATAGTAGGTACACTTCAGTCTGGGGAGCACAAGGTGGTCATTGCAGTGATGTATAATCCACCTCAGAACTGCAGGAGGCCAAGAGAAGAATATGAAGAGAGCAACAGAGCAATGGTGGACACACTTGCTGAGGTGGCAGGAAGAGCTCACTCCAGCAGAGCAAAGTTGCTGGTTATGGGGGATTTCAACCACAGGGAGATTGACTGGGAAAACCTGGAGCCACATGGGGGTCCCGAAACATGGACAGCCAAGATGTTGGATGTGGTGCTGGAAAACCGCATGCACCAACATGTTAAGGACACTACCAGAGTGAGAGGGGAGGATGAACCAGCAAGATTGAACCTTGTGCTCACCCTGGGCAGTTCAGACATTGAGGACATCACATATGAGAGTCCCCTAGGAGCTAGTGACCACGTGGTTCTGTGCTTTGAATGCATAGTAGAGTTGCAAGTGGAGAGAGTAACAGGAGTTGAATGGGAAAAGACAGACTATAAAAGAGGGGACTACATAGGGTTGAGGAACTTCCTGCAGGAGGTTCTGTGGGACAGAGAACTGGCAGGAAACCCAGTAAATGTAATGATGGAATATGTAACAACAAAATGCAAGGAGGCAGTGGAAAGGTTTATTCCCAAGGGTAACAGAAACAATGGGAAGACCAGAACAAGCCCCTGGTTTACCCAACGGTGTAAGGAGGCAAAAACAAAGTGCAATAGAGAATGGAAAAAGTACAGAAGGAAGAGAACACAAGAAAATAGGGAGATTAGTCACAGAGCCAGGAACGAGTATGCACAGGTAAGGAGGGAGGCCCAGCGACAGTATGAAAATAATATAGCATCGAAAATCAAGACTGACCCGAAACTGTTGTATAGCCACATCAGGAGGAAGACAACAGTCAAAGACCAGGTGATCAGACTGAGGAAAGAAGGTGGAGAACTCACAAGAAATGATCAGGAGGTATGTGAGGAGCTAAACAGGAGATTTAAGGAAGTTTTTACAGTAGAGACAGGAAGGGCTCTGGGAAGACTGCACAGAAGGGAACATCAAGAGGGAATATACCAACAAGTGTTGGATGACATACGAACAACCTCAAAGGCGATGGGACCGGACAACATCTCCCCATGGGTCCTTAGAGAAGGAGCAGAGATGCTGTGCGTGCCCCTAACCACAATCTTCAACACATCCCTTGAAACTGGGCAAATACCTGAGAAATGGAAGACAGCAAATGTAGTCCCCATATTTAAGAAAGGAAACAGAAACTAAACTACTGACCTGTGTCTCTGACATGTATTGTGTGCAAAGTCATGGAGAAGATTATCAGGAGGAGAGTGGTGGAACACCTGGAACGGAACAAGATTATAACTGAAAACCAGCATGGGTTCATGGAAGGCAAATCCTGTATCATAAACCTTCTGGAGTTTTATGACAAGGTAACAGAAGTAAGACACGAGACATAAGGGTGGGTTGATTGCATTTTCCTAGACTGTAGGAAGGCCTTTGACACAGTTCTCCACAAGAGATTAGTGCAGAAGCTGGAGGATCAGGCGCATATAACAGGGAGGGCACTGCAATGGATCAGGGAATACCTGACAGGGAGGCAACAACGAGTCATGGTACGTGAAGAGGTATCACAATGGGCGCCTGTGACGAGTGGGGTCCCACAGGGGTCAGTTCTAGGACCAGTGCTATTTTTGATATATGCGAACATGATGGAAGGAATAGACTCTGAAGTGTCCCTATTCGCAGATGATATGAAGCTGATGAGAAGAATTAAATCGGATGAGGATGATGCAGGACTGCAAAGAGACCTGGACAGGCTGGACACCTGGTTCAGCAACTGGCTTCTCGAATTCAACCCTGCCAAATGCAAAGTCATGAAGATTGGGGAGGAGCAAAGAAGACCGCAGACAGAGTATAGGCTAGGTGGAAAAAGACTACAGACCTCGCTCAGGGAGAAAGACCTAGGGGAGGCCATAACACCGAGCACGTCACCGGAGGCACACATCAACCAAATAACTGCTCAAGCATACGGGCGCCTGGCAAACCTGAGAATAGCGTTCCGATACCTTAATAAGGAATCGTTCAAGACACTGTACACTGTGTTTGTTAGGCCCATAATGGAGTATGGAGAACCAGTCTGGAACCCACACCTGGTCAAGCACGTCAAGAAGTTAGAGAAAGTACAAAGGTTTGCAACAAGGCTAGTCCCAGAGATCAGGGGAATGTCGTACGAGGAAAGGTTGAGGGAAATCGGACTGACGACACTGGAGGACAGAAAGGTCAGGGGAGACATGATAACGACATACAAGATGCTGCGGGGAATAGACAAGGTGGACAGAGATAGGATGTTCCAGAGAGAGGACACAGGAACAAGGGGTCACAACTGGAAGCAGAAGACTCAGACGAGTCACAGAGACGTTAGGAAGTATTTCTTCAGTCATAGAGTCGTCAGGAAGTGGAATAGCCTAGCAAGTGAAGTAGTGGAGGCAGGAACCATACATAGTTTTAAGAAGAGGTATGACAAAGCTCTGGAAGCAGAGAGGGAGAGGACCTAGTAGCGATCAGTGAAGAGGCGGGGTCAGGAGCTGAGTCTCGACCCCTGCAACCACAATTAGGTGAGTTAGGTGAGTACACACACATACACACTCACACACACACACACACACACACACACACACACACACACACACACACACACACACACACACACACACACACACACACACTCACACACACACACACACACACACACACACACACACACACACACACACACACACACACACACACACACACACACACACACCTTCACCCTCCACCTTCCCACCTTCACCCTCCACCTTCCCACCTTCACCCTCCACCTTCCCACCTTCACCCTCCACCTTCCCACCTTCACCCTCCACCTTCCCACCTTCACCCTCCACCTTCCCACCTTCACCCTCCACCTTCCCTCCTTCACCCTCCACCTTCCCATCTTCACCCTCCACCTTCCTTCACCCTCCACCTTCCCACCTTCACCCTCCACCTTCCCACCTTCACCCTCCACCTTCCAACCTTCACCCTCCACCTTCACACCTTCACCCTCCACCATCCCTCCTTCACCCTCCACCTTCCCACCTTCACCCTCCACCATCCCTCCTTCACCCTCCACCTTCCCACCTTCACCCTCCACCTTCCCTCCTTCACCCTCTACCTTCCCACCTTCACCCTCCACCTTCTCTCCTTCACCCTCCACCTTCCCTCCTTCACCCTCCACCTTCCCTCCTCCACCCTCCACCTTCCCACCTTCACCCTCCACCTTCCCTCCTCCACCCTCCACCTTCCCACCTTCACCCTCCACCTTCCCTCCTCCACCCTCCACCTTCCCACCTTCACCCTCCACCTTCCCTCCTTCACCCTCCACCTTCCCTCCTCCACCCTCCACCTTCCCACCTTCACCCTCCACCTTCCCTCCTCCACCCTCCACCTTCCCACCTTCACCTCCACCTTCCCACCTTCACCCTCCACCTTCCCACCTTCACCCTCTACCTTCCCACCTTCACCCTCCGCCTTCCCACCTTCACCCTCCACCTTCCCACCTTCACCCTCCACCTTCCCTCCTTCACCCTCCTCTTTCCCACCTTCACCCTCCACCTTCCCACCTTGACCCTCCACCTTCCCACCTTCACCCTCCACCTTCCCTCCTCCACCCTCCAGCTTCCCACCTTCACCCTCCACCTTCCCACCTTCACCCTCCACCTTCCCACCTTCACCCTCCACCTTCTCACCTTCACCCTCCACCTTCCCACCTTCACCCTCCACCTTTCCATTTTCACCCTCCACCTTCCCACCTTCACCCTCCACCTTCCCTCCTCCACCCTCCACCTCCCCACCTTCACCCTCCACCTTCCCACCTTCACCCTCCACCTTCCCACCTTCACCCTCCACCTTCCCACTTTCACCCTCCACCTTCTCACCTCCACCTTCCACCTCCCACCTTCACCCTCCACCTTCCCACCTTCACCCTCCACCTTCCCACCTTCACCCTCCACCTTCTCACCTTCACCCTCCACCTTCCCACCTTCACCTTACACCTTCCCATTTTCACCCTCCACCTTCCCACCTTCACCCTCCACCTTCCCACCTTCACCCTCCACCTTCTCACCTTCACCCTCCACCTTCCCACCTTCACCTTACACCTTCCCATTTTCACCCTCCACCTTCCCACCTTCACCCTCCACCTTCCCACCTTCACCCTCCACCTTCTCACCTTCACCCTCCACCTTCCCACCTTCACCTTACACCTTCCCATTTTCACCCTCCACCTTCCCACCTTCACCCTCCACCTTCCCTCCTCCACCCTCCACCTCCCCACCTTCACCCTCCACCTTACCAACTTCACCCTCCACCTTCCCACCTTCACCCTCCACCTTCCCACTTTCACCCTCCACCTTCTCACCTCCACCCTCCACCTCCCCACCTTCACCCTCCACCTTCCCACCTTCACCCTCCACCTTCCCACCTTCACCCTCCACCTTCTCACCTTCACCCTCCACCTTCCCACCTTCACCCTCCACCTTTCCATTTTCACCCTCCACCTTCCCACCTTCACCCTCCACCTTCCCTCCTCCACCCTCCACCTCCCCACCTTCACCCTCCACCTTCCCACCTTCACCCTCCACCTTCCCTCCTCCACCCTCCACCTTCCCTCCTCCACCCTCCACCTTCCCATTTTCACCCTCCACCTTCCCTCCTTTACCCTCCACCTTCCCTCCTCCACCCTCCCATTTTCACCCTCCACCTTCCCTCCTTCACCCTCCACCTTCCCTCCTCCACCCTCCCATTTTCACCCTCCACCTTCCCTCCTCCACCCTCCCATTTTCACCCTCCACCTTCCCTCCTTCACCCTCCTCCTTCTACTTTGTAAAGTATTTTAATTAACTTTCGTCTGATGAGAAAAAATATTCATACGTTATTGTTTTTGTTGGGGAGTAAAGAGGAGGGGGAGGGAGGGGGAGGGAGGGGGAGGGAGGGGGAGGGAGAGGGAGTGAGGGGGAGGGAGGGGGAGGGAGGGGAGGGGGGGGAGGGGGGGGGGGAGGGGGGGGGGGAGGGAGGGGGTGGGAGGATTGGGAATGAAGATGTGGTTGGGGAATGGGAGGGGGTCTTGGATGAGAAGGGGTTGGAGAAGAGACAGGGTTTAGGAATGAGAGGGATTGGAGAGAGAGAAAGGAATAAAACATGTGAGAAGACGGAGATAAAATCTTTGTGACGCGTAAGTCACCATAACTTCCCGGGTTATAAAATTTAATTAAATATTTAATTAATTTGCCTAAAAAAGCAGAGATGTAAACAAAACATCTTGACTGGTTGTGCAGACGCTGCTGCAACCTGCAGCAGAGTCACCCAGTGCAGACGTTGCTGCAACCTGCAGCAGAGTCACCCAGTGCAGACTCTGCTACAACCTGCACCAGAGTCACCCAGTGCAGACTCTGCTGCAACCTGCACCAGAGTCATTCAGTGCAGACTCTGCTACAACCTGCACCAGAGTCACCCAGTGCAGACGCTGCTGCAACCTGCACCAGAGTCATTCAGTGCAGACGCTGCTGCAACCTGCACCAGAGTCATTCAGTGCAGACGCTGCTGCAACCTGCACCAGAGTCATTCAGTGCAGACGCTGCTGCAACCTGCACCAGAGTCATTCAGTGCAGACGCTGCTGCAACCTGCACCAGAGTCACCCAGTGCAGACTCTGCTGCAACCTACACAAGAGTCACCCAGTGCAGACTCTGCTGCAACCTACACCAGAGTCATCCAGTGCAGACTCTGCTGCAACCTGCACCAGAGTCACCCAGTGCAGACTCTGCTGCAACCTGCACCAGAGTCACCCAGTGCAGACTCTGCTGCAACCTGCACCAGAGTCATCCAGTGCAGACGCTGCTGCAACCTGCACCAGAGTCATCCAGTGCAGACGTTGCTGCAACCTGCACCAGAGTCATCCAGTGCAGACGCTGCTACAACCTGCACCAGAGTCATCCAGTGCACATGCTTCTGCAACCTGCACCAGAGTCATCCAGTGCAGACGCTGCTGCAACCTGCACCAGAGTCATCCAGAGCAGACGCTGCTACAACCTGCACCAGAGTCACCCAGCGCAGACTCTGCTGCAACCTGCACCAGAGTCATCCAGTGCAGACGCTGCTACAACCTGCACCAGAGTCATCCAGTGCAGACGCTGCTGCAACCTGCACCAGAGTCATCCAGTGCAGACTCTGCTGCAACCTGCACCAGAGTCATCCAGTGCAGACGCTGCTAAAATCTACACTCGAGTCATCCAGTGCAGACGCTGCTTCAACCTGTAGCAGAGTCACCCAGTGCAGACTCTGCTGCAACCTGCTCCAGAGTCATCCAGTGCAGACGCTGCTAAAATCTACACTCGAGTCATCCAGTGCAGACGCTGCTGCAACCTGTAGCAGAGTCACCCAGTGCAGACTCTGCTGCAACCTGCTCCAGAGTCACCCAGTGCAGACTCTGCTGCATCCTACACTAGAGTCATCCAGTGCAGACGCTGCTACAACCTGCACCAGAGTCACCCAGTGTAGACGCTGCTACAACCTACACTAGAGTCATCCAGTGCAGACGCTGCTACAACCTGCACCAGAGACATCTAGTGCAGACGCTGCTGCAACCTGCACCAGAGTCATCCAGTGCAGACGCTGCTACAACCTGCACCAGAGTCATCCAGTGCAGACGCTGCTGCAACCTGCACCAGAGTCATCCAGTGCAGACGCTGCTGCTACCTGCACCAGAGTCATCCAGTGCAGACGCTGCTACAACCTGCACCAGAGTCATCCAGTGCAGACGCTGCTGCTACCTGCACCAGAGTCATCCAGTGCAGACGCTGCTGCAACCTGCACCAGAGTCATCCAGTGCAGACGCTGCTGCAACCTGCACCAGAGTCATCCAGTGCAGACTCTGCTGCAACCTGCACCAGAGTCATCCAGTGCAGACGCTGCTGCAACCTGCACCAGAGTCATCCAGTGCAGACGCTGCTGCAACCTGCACCAGAGTCATCCAGTGCAGACGCTGCTGCAACCTGCACCAGAGTCATCCAGTGCAGACGCTGCTGCAACCTGCACCAGAGTCATCCAGTGCAGACGCTGCTGCAACCTGCACCAGAGTCATCCAGTGCAGACGCTGCTGCTACCTGCACCAGAGTCATCCAGTGCAGACGCTGCTACAACCTGCACCAGAGTCATCCAGTGCAGACGCTGCTGCAACCTGCACCAGAGTCATCCAGTGCAGACGCTGCTGCAACCTGCACCAGAGTCATCCAGTGCAGACGCTGCTACAACCTGCACCAGAGTCATCCAGTGCAGACGCTGCTGCAACCTGCACCAGAGTCATCCAGTGCAGACGCTGCTGCAACCTGCACCAGAGTCATCCAGTGCAGACGCTGCTGCAACCTGCACCAGAGTCATCCAGTGCAGACGCTGCTGCAACCTGCACCAGAGTCATCCAGTGCAGACGCTGCTGCAACCTGCACCAGAGTCATCCAGTGCAGACTCTGCTGCAACCTGCACCAGAGTCATCCAGTGCAGACGCTGCTGCAACCTGCACCAGAGTCATCCAGTGCAGACTCTGCTGCAACCTGCACCAGAGTCATCCAGTGCAGACGCTGCTACAACCTGCACCAGAGTCATCCAGTGCAGACGCTGCTGCAAACTGCACCAGAGTCATCCAGTGCAGACGCTGCAGTAACCTGCACCAGAGTCATCCAGTGGAGACGCTGCTACAACCTGCACCAGAGTCACTCAGTGCAGACGCTGCTGCATCCTGCACCAGAGTCAACCAGTGCAGACGCTGCTGCAAACTGCACCAGAGTCTCCAAGTGCAGACGCTGCTGCAACCTGCACCAGAGTCACCCAGTGCAGACGCTGCTGCAACCTGCACCAGAGTCACCCAGTGCAGACGCTGCTGCAACCTGCACCAGAGTCACCCAGTGCAGACGCTGCTGCAACCTGCATCAGAGTCATTCAGAGCAGACTCTGCTGCAACCTGCACCACAGTCATCCAGTGCAGACGCTACTACAACCTGCACCAGAGTCATCCAGTGCAGACGCTGCTGCAACCTGCACCAGAGTCATCCAGCGCAGACGCTGCTGCAACCTGCAGCAGAGTTACCCAGTGCAGACGCTGCTGCAACCTGTAGCAAAGTCACCCAGTGCAGACTCTGCTGCAACCTGCTCCAGAGTCACCCAGTGCAGACTCTGCTGCAACCTACACTAGAGTCATCCAGTGCAGACGCTGCTACAACCTGCAGCAGAGTCACCCAGTGTAGACGCTGCTACAACCTACACTAGAGTCATCCAGTGCAGACGCTGCTACAACCTGCACCAGAGTCATCCAGTGCAGACGCTGCTGCAACCTGCACCAGAGTCATCCAGTGCAGACGCTGCTACAACCTGCACCAGAGTCATTCAGTGCAGACGCTGCTGCAACCTGCACCAGAGTCATCCAGTGCAGACGCTGCTACAACTTGCACCAGAGTCACCCAGCGCAGACTCTGCTGCAACCTGCACCAGAATCATCCAGTGCAGACGCTGCTACAACCTGCACCAGAGTCATCCAGTGCAGACGCTGCTGCAAACTGCACCAGAGTCATCCAGTGCAGACGCTGCCGCAACCTGCACCAGAGTCATCCAGAGCAGACGCTGCTGCAACCTGCACCAGAGTCATCCAGTGGAGACGCTGCTACAACCTACACCAGAGTCACTCAGTGCAGACGCTCCTGCAACCTGCACCAGAGTCAACCAGTGCAGACGCTGCTGCATCCTGCACCAGAGTCAACCAGTGCAGACGCTGCTGCAACCTGCACCAGAGTCTCCAAGTGCAGACTCCGCTGCAACCTGCACCAGAGTCACCCAGTGCAGACGCTGCTGCAACCTGCACCAGAGTCACCCAGAGCCATCCAGTGGATACACTGCTAGAACCTGCACCAAAGTCATCCAGTGCAGACACCGCTACAACCTGCACCAGAGTCATCCAGTGCAGACACTGGTACAACCTGCACCAGTGTCATCCAGGGAAGACGGTGCTACAACCTGCAACAGAATCATCCAGGGAAGACACCGCTACAACCTGCACCAGAGTCATCCAGTGCAGACACTGGTACAACCTGCACCAGTGTCATCCAGTGCAGAAGCTGCTACAACCTGCAACAGAATCATCCATGGAAGACACTGCTACAACCTGCACCAGAGTCATCCAGTGCAGACACTGCTAGAACCTGTACTACAGTCATCCAGTGCAGACACTGCTACAACCTGCACCAGAGTCATCCAGTTGAGACACTTCTACAACCTGCACCAGAGTCATCCAGTTGAGACGCTGCTACAACCTGCACCAGAGTCATCTAGGGAAGACGCTTCTACAACCTGCACCAGAGTCATCCAGTGCAGACACTGTTAGAACCTGCACCAGAGTCTTCCAGTGCAGACACTGCTGCAACCTGCACCAGAGTCATTCAGGGAAGACGCTGCTACAACCTGCACCATAGTCATCCAGTGCAGACACTGCAAGAACCTGCACCAGAGTCATCCAGTGCAGACACTGCTACAACCTGCACCATAGTCATCCAGTGCAGACACTGCTACAACCTGCACCATAGTCATCCAGTGCAGACACTGCAAGAACCTGCACCAGAGTCTTCCAGTGCAGACACTGCCACAACCTGCACCAGAGTCATCCAGTGCAGACACTGTTAGAACCTGCACCAGAGTCTTCCAGTGCAGACACTGCTGCAACCTGCACCAGAGTCATTCAGGGAAGACGCTGCCGCAACCTGCATCAGAGTCATCCAGTGCAGACACTGTTAGAACCTGCACCAGAGTCTTCCAGTGCAGACACTGCTGCAACCTGCACCAGAGTCATCCAGGGAAGACGCTGCTACAACCTGCACCATAGTCATCCAGAGAAGACGCTGCTACAACCTGCAACAGAGTCATCCAGTGCAGACACTGCAAGAACCTGCACCAGAGTCATCCAGTGCAGACACTGCCACAACCTGCACCATAGTCATCCAGAGAAGACGCTGCTACAACCTGCAACAGAGTCATCCAGAGAAGACGCTGCTACAACCTGCACCATAGTCATCCAGAGAAGACGCTGCTACAACCTGCAACAGAGTCATCCAGTGCAGACACTGCAAGAACCTGCACCAGAGTCTTCCAGTGCAGACACTGCTACTACCTGCACCAGAGTCATCCAGTGGAGACGCTGCCACAACCTGCACCAGAGTCATCCAGTGCAGACGCTGCTACTACCTGCACCAGAGTCATCCAGTGGAGACGCTGCCACAACCTGCACCAGAGTCATCCAGAGAAGACGCTGCTACAACCTGCAACAGAGTCATCCAGAGAAGACGCTGCTACAACCTTCACCAGAGTCATCCAGAGAAGACGCTGCTACAACCTGCACTAGAGTCATCCAGAGAAGACGCTGCTACAACCTGCACTAGAGTCATCCAGTGGAGACGCTGCCACAACCTGCACCAGAGTCATCCAGAGAAGACGCTGCTACAACCTGCAACAGAGTCATCCAGAGAAGACGCTGCTACAACCTGCACCAGAGTCATCCAGTGCAGACGCTGCTACAACCTGCAACAGAGTCATCCAGAGAAGACGCTGCTACAACCTGCACCACAGTCATCCAGTGCAGACGCTGCTACAACCTTCACCAGAGTCATCCAGAGAAGACGCTGCTACAACCTGCACTAGAGTCATCCAGAGAAGACGCTGCTACAACCTGCACCAGAGTCATCCAGAGAAGACGCTGCTACAACCTGCACTAGAGTCATCCAGAGAAGACGCTGCTACAACCTGCACTAGAGTCATCCAGAGAAGACGCTGCTACAACCTGCACTAGAGTCATCCAGAGAAGACTCTGTATCAGCTTCAATATTCACTAAGTTTTTCAGTGGCCGCGGGAAACAATATTCAATGTAAGCAAATTGCAGTTACTCCGTTATGGAAAACTGCAGGAAATAAACCATACCACGGGTGTGCTTAGAACCCGCGGTCAAAGAGTCATAAACTTCAGTCCGACGTGTTAGCCACTGGACCAGCTGCTACAATAAGATTCATCCAACTAGGTATATTTCTATACCCTCAGAAGGTTAGCATACTCACCACTGTGACCACAAATGCAAGTTTTTACAGACCAATCTCCCGGTAGCGTGGCCGTGACTCTCTGATCGCGGGTTCTAAACCCAACCGTGGTATGGTTTGTTTGCAATCGTTTCATTACCATTTCGTGAGTCCTGGAAGAAGCGACAGCTAGAACAGAGTATGTTTACAAATTATAAAACAGTAAAGTGAAAAAATTGTGAGAAGGACTTGGGAGCGTTAATGTCAGA
>NC_091297.1:71302005-71372005 GCF_038502225.1 Cherax quadricarinatus | reverse complement strand
ATTCACAACCCAAGCTTCACACCCATATAAGAGTGTTGGTACTACTATACTTTCATATATTCCCTTCTCTGCCTCCATAGATAATGGTTTTCATTTCCACATATACCTCAACGAACCACTCACATTTTTTCCTTCATTCCTTCATCAATTTTATGGTTAACCTCATCCTTCATAAATCCATCCGCCGACACGTCAACTCCCAAGTATCTGAAAACATTCACTTCTTCCATGCTCCTCCTCTCCAATTTGATATCCATTTTTTTTTCTTTATCTAAATAATTTGATACCCTCATCACCTTACTCTTTTCTATGTTCACTTTCAACTTTCTACCTTTACACACATTCCCAAACTCATCCACTAACCTTTGCGGTTTTTCTTTAGAATCTCCCATAAGCACAGTGTCATCAGCAAAAAGTAACTGTGTCAATTCCCATTCTGTATTTGATTCCTAATAATATATATATATATATATATATATATATATATATATATATATATATATATATATATATATATATATATATATATATATATATATATATATATATACATATATATATATATATATATATATATATATATATATATATATATATATATATATATATATATATATATATATATATATATATATATATATATATATAAAAATTGATAAAATTGCTAGAAATATTTTTTACAATCCAAAAAGGAACAACCAGCCTTATTCAACTAAAAATATGTTGGTTCTCCCTTACCATGAAAACTTGGTTGATATGCCTTCCCTTCTTAAGACTTTTAATATTAAAGTTGTATTTAAAAATCTTGATACAGTAAAAAAAAAAAACTTTTGATAAAGAATTCCCCCCAAAAATGTTGACGGATGTCTATAAGATTCCTTGTAAAATTTGCGATAAAGTTTATTACGGTCAAACTGGTAAAAATCTCGAACTAAGATTAAAACAACATAAATATAGCATTAGAACTGGACAAGATTCTAATGCTCTATTTATTCATGTGAGAGATTTTAACCATCCAATTGATTTTCAAAAAGTTGAGAAAGTAGTATCAAGCAAGTCCATGGTCGACAGGAATATAATTGAATCTTGTTTCATAAAAAGCAGTTTTTGACAATAATATGAATATTTCCTTTGGTTTATATAAATTAGATCCATTTATAATTAATAAAATTTGGGAAGAATTTAATAATATATTAAACAAATAATAAATCTTAGTTCTTGGGAAGAGTACAAGAGTTGGGCTGCTTTGGTCTGTCTCATGGTGGGCGAAAACAGATGACGCCCTAATCCACTGGACCATACGATCCTTAACAGGCAGGCCAAAGCAGCATGGGTTCGAGTCCTTGGCTAGTGCAGTGTTGTTATTGATCAATACAACTCGTTCGTGGTCACAATAATATAAAATACTGCTCGTTGAACTAGTACACCAAACAGGGACTAGAATGAAATTAGCCTAGAGTCATCCACTTCATTGTGTGTCCTTGGGTAGCGAGTACCACATCCAGTTTCGCTGGATGCGCTACTCTTAAGGATAGCATGGTCCAGTGGATTAGAGTGTCATGCGTTTTCGCCCACCATGAGGCAGGCCAAAACTGCATGGGTTCGAGTCCTTGGCTAGTGCAGTGTTGTTATTGATCAATACCACTCGTTCGTGGTCACTCTATATATATATATATATATATATATATATATATATATATATATATATATATATATATATATATATATATATATATATATATATATATATATATATATATATATATACATGCTCGTCACAGCATTATGCAGGGTGAGTGCCCCGGCATAATGCCATGATGAAAATCAAAGGCCTACCATACAGAGGGGTCTTTATTCGTCAGTGCATTATGCTGGGTAGCAGCCATTATTAGCATGATGTCACGGCCTGCCGCCACACTTCACAGTGACTTCTCATTGCTCACGTGGCTCCCGTAGAGAGAGGAAGTGTTGCACTTTTGTCTCTCATCCGTCTAATCTTTTGTCCAGAGTTCCCTTTGGTTTTGGGCTATACATCTTCGATTATGGGTAAAAGGAAGTCTTTATCACCTGAAACTATAGCTTAAGTCATAGGCTTCCCAAAACTAAACACCAGACGAAAGAAATAGTGGAGAATGCTGGTGTGTGTGAGCGTTCAGTGAGGAACTGGGTGCAGCATTTCATGACTGGTGGTGATGACGAGTTACCGTCTTCCTAATCTCGGCCTGGCCCTCGAGGAAGACATCTGTTTATACCTTAACTGTGTTAAAGAAGCACTTACTCTCCAACTGCTTCTTCAGTACAGTTCAGGCATGAACAGATGTCTTCTAGGAGCGGCCAGGCCGAGGTTTGGCAGACGGTGACTTGACACCACCACCAGCCTTGAAACGGTGCACCCAGTTCCTCAACGAATGCTCACACACTGTGTGTCCCTCCCTCTCTCCCTGTGAGTCCACTCCCTCTCTCCCTGTGAGTCCACTCCCTCCCTATTTGTTCACTCTATCCCTGTGTGTTCACTCTCTACCTGTGTGGCCCTCCCTCCCTCTCTGTGAGTCCCTCCCTCCCTCAGTGTGAGTCCACTCCCTCCCTATTTGCTCACTCGATCCCTGTGTGTCCACTCCCTCCCTGTGTGTCCCTCCGTCCCCCATGGTGTCCCTCCCTCCCTGTGTGTCTACTCCCTCCTTCTTTGTTCTCTCCATCCCCGTGTGTCCACTCTCTTCCTGTGTCCCTCCCTGCCTCCCTATAAGTTCCTCCGTCCCTCCCTGTTTATCCCTCCATCCTTCCCTTCCTGTGTGTCCCTCCCTCCTTGTCAGTGTGTGTGTGTATGTGTGTACTCACCTAGTTGAAGTTGCGGGGGTCGAGTCCGAGCTCCTGGCCCCGCCTCTTCACTGATCGCTACTAGGTCACTCTCCCTGAGCCGTGAGCTTCATCATACCTCTGCTTAAAGCTATGTATGGATCCTGCCTCCACTACATCGTTTCCCAAACTATTCCACTTACTGACTACTCTGTGGCTGAAGAAATACTTCCTAACATCCCTGTGATTCATCTGTGTCTTCAACTTCCAACTGTGTCCCCTTGTTACTGTGTCCAATCTCTGGAACATCCTGTCTTTGTCCACCTTGTCAATACCTCTCAGTATTTTGTATGTCGTTATCATGTCCCCCCTATCTCTCCTGTCCTCCAGTGTCGTCAGGTTGATTTCCCTTAACCTCTCCTCGTAGGACATACCTCTTAGCTCTGGGACTAGTCTTGTTGCAAACATTTGCACTTTCTCTAGTTTCTTTACGTGCTTGGCTAGGTGTGGGTTCCAAACTGGTGCCGCATACTCCAATATGGGCCTAACGTACACGGTGTACAGGGTCCTGAATGATTCCTTATTAAGATGTCGGAATGCTGTTCTGAGGTTTGCTAGGCGCCCATATGCTGCAGCAGTTATTTGGTTGATGTGCGCTTCAGGAGATGTGCCTGGTGTTATACTCACCCCAAGATCTTTTTCCTTGAGTGAGGTTTGTAGTCTCTGGCCCCCTAGACTGTACTCCGTCTGCGGTCTTCTTTGCCCTTCCCCAATCTTCATGAATTTGCACTTGGTGGGACTGAACTCCAGGAGCCAATTGCTGGACCAGGTCTGCAGCCTGTCCAGATCCCTTTGTAGTTCTGCCTGGTCTTCGATCGAGTGAATTCTTCTCATCAACTTCACGTCATCTGCAAACAGGGACACCTCAGAGTCTATTCCTTCCGTCATGTCGTGTGTGTGTGTGTGTGTGTGTGTGTGTGTGTGTGTGTGTGTGTGTGTGTGTGTGTGTGTGTGTGTGTGTGTGTGTGTGTGTGAGTGTGTGTGTGTGTGTGTGTGTGTGCACTCACCTATTTGTGGTTGCAGGGGTCGATTCATAGCTCCTGGCCCCGCCTCTTCGCTGATTGCTACTAGGTCCTCTCTCTCCCTGCCCCATGGGCTTTATCATACCTCGCCTTAAAACTATGTATGGTTCCCGCCTCCACTACGTCACTTTCTAGGCTATTCCACTGCCTGACAACTCTATGACTGAAGAAATACTTCCTAACGTGTGTGTGTGTGTGTGTGTGTGTGTGTGTGTGTGTGTGTGTGTGTGTGTGTGTGTGTGTATGTCTATGTGTGTGTGTGTGTGTGTGTGTGTGCGTGTGTGTGTGTGTACTCACCTAATTGTACTCACCTAATTGTGGTTGCAGGGGTCGAGTCTTAGCTCCTGAGGGTTTGTGTGTGTGTGTGTGTGTGTGTGTGTGTGTGTGTGTGTGTGTGTGTGTGTGTGTGTGTGTGTGTGTGTGTGTGTGTGTGTGTGTGTGTGTGTGTGTACTCACCTAATTGTACTCACCTAATTGTGGTTGCAGGGGTCTAGACTCAGCTCCTGGCCCCGCCTCTTCACTGATCGCTACTGGGTCCTCTCTCTCTCTGCTTCCTGAGCTTTGTCATACCTCTTCTTAAAACTATGTGTGGTTCCTGCCTCAACTACTTCACTTGCTAGGCTATTCCACTTGCTGACAACTCTATGACTGAAGAAATACTTCCTAACGTCCCTGTGACTCGTCTGAGTCTTCAGCTTCCAGTTGTGACCCCTTGTCCCTGTGTCCCCTCTCTGGAACATCCTACCTCTGTCCACCTTGTCTATTCCCCGCAGTATCTTGTATGTCGTTATCATGTCTACCCTGACCCTTCTGTCCTCCAGTGTCGTCAGTCCGATTTCCCTTAACCTTTCCTCGTACGACATTCCCTTGAGCTCTGGGACTAGCCTTGTTGCAAACCTTTGTACTTTCTCTAACTTCTTGACGTGCTTGACCAGGTGTGGGTTCCAGACTGGTGCTGCATACTCCAGTATGGGCCTAACATACACGGTGTACAGTGTCTTGAACGATTCCTTATTAAGGTATCGGAACGTTATTCTCAGGTTTGCCATGTGCCCGTATGCTGCAGCAGTTATTTGGTTGATGTGTGCCTCCGGTGATGTGCTCGGTGTTATGGTCACCCCAAGGTCTTTCTCCTTGAATGAGGTCTGTAGTCTTTGTCCACGTAGCCTATACTCTGTCTGCGGTCTTCTTTGCCCCTCCCCAATCTTCAGGACTTTGCATTTGGCTGGATTGAATTCGAGAAGCAAGTTACTGCACCACATGTCCAGCCTGTCCAGGTCTCTTTGCTGTCCTCGTCCGATTTAATTCTTCTCATCAACTTCACGTCATCTGCGAACAGGGACACTTCAGAGTCTATTCCTTCCATCATGTCGTTCACATATATCAAAAATAGCACTGGTCCTAGAACTGACCCCTGTGGAACCCCGCTCGTAACAGGCGCCCACTGTGATACCTCTTCACGTACCATGACTCGTTGCTGCCTCCCTGTCAGGTATTCCTTTATCCATTGCAGTGCCCTCCCTTTTACATGCGCCTGATCCTCCAGCTTCTGCACTAATCTCTTGTGGGGAACTGTGTCAAAGGCCTTCCTGCAGTCTAGGAAAACGCAATCTACTCACCCCTCTCTCTCGTGTCTTACTTCTGTTACCTAGTCATAAAACTCCAGGAGGTTTGTGATACAGGATTTGCCTTCCATGAACCCATGCTGATTTTCATTTATAATCTTGTTCCTTTCCAGGTGTTCGACCACTCTCCTCCTGATAATCTTCTCCATGACTTTGCACACAATACATGTCAGAGACACAGGTCTGTAGTTTAGTGCCTCGCTTCTGTTTCCTTTCTTAAATATGGGGACTACATTAGCTGTCTTCCATTTCTCAGGTAGTTGCCCAGTTTCAAGGGATGTGTTGAAGATTGTGGTTAGAGGCACGCACAGCATCTCTGCTCCTTCTCTAAGGACCCATGGGGAGATGTTGTCCGGTCCCATCGCCTTTGAGGTGTCAAGGTCACTTAAGAGCTTCTTCACCTCCTCAGTTGTTCGTATGTCATCCAACACTTGTTGGTATATTCCCTCTTGATGTTCCCTTCTGTGCTGTCTTCCCACAGCCCTTCCTGTCTCTACTGTAAAAACTTCCTTAAATCTCCTGTTCAGCTCCTCACATACCTCCTGATCATTTCTTGTGAGTTCTCCACCTTCTGTCCTTAATCTGATCACCTGGTCTTTGACTGTTGTCTTCCTCCTGATGTGGCTATACAACAGTTTCGGGTCAGTCTTGATTCTCGATGCTGTCATTTTCATACTGTCGCTGGGCCTCCCTCCTTACCTGTGCATACTCATTCCTGGCTCTGCAACTGATCTCCCCATTTTCGTGTGTTCTCTGCCTTCTGTACTTTTTCCATTCTCTATTGCACTTTGTTTTTGCCTCCTTACACCGTCGGGTAAACCAGGGGCTCGTTCTGGTCTTCCCGTTGTTACTGTTGCCCTTGGGAATAAACTTTTCCACTGCCTCCTTGCATTTTGTTGTTACATATTCCATCATTTCATTTACTGGCTTTCCTGCCAGTTCTCTGTCCCACTGGACCTCCCGCAGGAAGTTCTTCAACCCTATGTAGTCCCCTCTTTTATAGTCAGGCTTTTCCCATTCAACTCCTGTTATTCTCTCCACTTGCAGCTCTACTATGTATTCAAAGCACAGAACCACGTGGTCGCTAGCTCCTAGGGGACTCTCATACATGATGTCCTCAATGTCTGAGCTGCCCAGGGTGAACACAAGGTCCAATCTTGCTGGTTCATCCTCCCCTCTCACTCTGGTAGTGTCCTTAACATGTTGGTGCATGAGGTTTTCCAGCACCACGTCCAACATCCTGGCTCTCCATGTTTCGGGACCCCCATGTGGCTCCAGGTTTTCCCAGTCGATCTCCCTGTGGTTGAAATCCCCCATAACCAGCAACTTTGCTCTGCTGGAATTAGCTCTTCTTGCCACCTCAGCAAGTGTGTCCACCATTGCTCTGTTGCTCTCTTCATATTCCTCTCTTGGCCTCCTGCAGTTCTGTGGTGGATTATACATCACCGCAATGACCACTTTGTGTTCCCCAGACTGAAGTGTACCTGCTATGTAGTCTCTTTCTTCCGTCTCATCTATGCCTTCCATTTTCTCGAATTTCCATCTGTTTTTTACGAGCAGAGCAACCCCACCTCCCCCCCTGCCCCTTCTATCTTTCCTCATGATCTGGTATCCTGGTGGGAAGATTGCATCTGTTATTGTCTCTGTGAGTTTTGTTTCTGTAACTGATATGATGTCTGGGGACTTCTCATTGATTCTTTCTTGCCATTCCTCATGTTTATTCGTTAATCCATCTGCATTTGTGTACCAAACCTTCAACTTCTGTTCTAATACTTTAACTGTGGTGCGGGGGGTGGAAACAGAGGGATCGGTGTGTGATGGTTGGTTTGGATTGTTCAGTTGCCTTGGGGGTGTCGTGGCTGGAGTCCTTCTGCAGGTGTTTCTGGGGGGTGTGCTTGTCCTTCCATTTGATCCTGGGTTATTCTGCTCTTCTTTTTCATTTCCTCCCATTTCTCCTTTCGTTTTCGAACTCTCTCTTTCATCGTCTTCCTATCGTCCTGTGTTCTGTCTCGATCGAGGTACACACTCCGGAACTCCTGCTTGCCTCTCAGCCGTGCTTTCTCCTGCAGGATCATGGTTCGGGTTGATTCTGCCTTGAAAATTACTTTGAGAGGCCGATTCCTTTTCTTTGTTGTGAGACCTCTACCCACTCTACCGGAGGTATCCCAGCGAGTGAGCACGTCTCCTGTATATCCCAGTGCTTAACAAAATAGGGAATAGCATATGAAGGTACAAATAAAAATGGGAACTATGGCTATAGTTTACTTAATAACATAAAAGGGCTAGAATACAACATATCCTGATGGAAATTTACACAATATAACAATTGACCTATGAGACTTATTACCAGGGGGAAGGGTAGATGTTATCAGTAACACGGACTAGTACTCACTCTTAATTCACCGACCAGCTGACCCGAGATTCCCAATGCGTGGTCCACTACACACGCGGCTGTCCAGAGCTCTCGCTCGACGGACCTGTCACCAACAACCTCTTTGCCCCGCTGTTCCCTGGGCTTATATCGTAGTCAAAGTACCTCCTCCCCAATGGTGTATGTACCACGTGTTACGACCTGACGCCGAGGTCTGACGCTGTTAAGAACAAAAGACCTCAGACGTGGGCGTGACTACCCGACATTTGCTAAGGCAGGTGTGACCATATAATTAGGTCTCCCTAGAGACCTCACAAGCCCATCTGAACTGCATCACATTGTGAACCAACCAATTCTCCGAAAATTTGCCACCTGAGTCATGTCCCCCTCGCCTATCACCTTCATGATATCTTCAATCGCTTTTTTCTCCTCCTGCTGTGTGTGTGTGTGTGTGTGTGTGTGTGTGTGTGTGTATGTGTGTGTATGTGTGTGTGTGTGTGTGTGTGTGTGTGTATGTGTGTGTGTGTGTGTGTGTGTGTGTATGTGTGTGTGTGTGTATGTGTGAGTGAGTGTGTGTGTGAGTGTGTGTGTGAGTGAGTGTGCGTGTGTGTGTGTGTGTGTGTGAGTGAGTGAGTGAGTGAGTGTGTGTGTGTGTGTGTGTGTGTGTGTGTGTGTGTGTGAATGTGTGTGAGTGTGTGTGTGTGTGTGTGTGTGTGTGTGTGTGTGTGTGTGTGTGTGTGTGTAAGTGTGTATGTGAGTGTGTGTGTGTGTGTTTGAGTGTGTGTGTGCATTCACCTAGTTGTGGTTGCAGGGGTCGATTCATAGCGCCTGGCCCCGCCTCTTCACTGGTCGCTACTATAGGTCACTCTTCCTGCTCCATGACCTTTATCATACCTCTCCTTAAAGCTATGTATGGATCCTGCCTCTACTTCATCACTTCCCAGGCTATTCTACTTCCTGACTACTCTGTGACTGAAGAAATACTTCCTAACATCCCTGTGATTCATCTGAGCCTTCAACTTCCAACTGTGTCCCCTTATTGTTGTGTCCCATCTCTGGAACATCCTGTCTCTGTCCACCTTGTTGATTCCTCCAGTGTCGTCAGGTTGATTTCCCTTAACCTCTCCTGGTAGGACGTGCCCCTTAGCTCCGGGACTAGTCTCGTTGCAAACCTTTGGACTTTCTCTAATTTCCTTACGTGCTTGGCTAGGTGTAGATTCTAAACTAGCGCTGCATACTCCAATATAGGCCTAACGTAGACGGTGTACAGGGTATTGAACGATTCCTTATTGAGATGTCGGAATGCTGTTCTTAGGTTTGTAGCAGTTATTTGGTTGATGTGCTCATCAGGAGATATGTCCGGTGTTATACACACCCCAAGATCCTTTTCCTTGAGTGAGGTTTGTAGTCTCTAGCTCCCTAGACTGTACTCAGTCTGAGGTCTTCTTTGTCCTTACCCAATCTTCATGTCTATGCACTTGGTGGGGTTGAATTCCAGTAGCCAGTTGCTGGACCAGGCCTGCAGCCTTTCTAGATCCTTTTGTAGTTCTGCCTGGTCCTCGTCCGATTGACTTCTCATCAGCTTCACGTCATCTGCAAACAGGGATAATTCTGAGTCTATTCCTTCCGTTATGTCCTTCACAAATACCAGAAACAGCACCGGTCCTAGGACTGACCCATGTGAAACCTCGCTCGTTACCGGCGCCCACTCTGACACCTCGCCACGTACCATGACTCGCTGTTGTCTTCCTGATAGGTATTTCCTTATCTATTGTAGTGCCTTCCCTGTTATCCCTGCTTGGTCCTCCAGTTTTTACGCTAATCTCTTGTGTGGAACTGTGTCAAACGCCTTCTTACAGTCCAAGAAAACGTAATCTACCCACCCCTCTCTCTCTTATCTGACTACTGTCACCCTGTCATAGAACTCCAGTAGGTTTGTGACACAGGATTTCCCGTCCCTGAAAAGTGCTGGCTGTCGTTGATAAGCTCATTCCTTTCTAGGTGTTCCACCACTCTTCTCCTGACAATTTTCTCCATGACTTTGCATACTATACGTGTCAGTGACACTGGTCTGTAGTTTAATGTCTCGTGTGCATGTCTCCTTTTTTAAAAAATGTAACTAGATTTCCTGTCTTCCATACCACAGGTAGTCGCCCTCTCTTGTTCTTCTCTCTTCCTTTGACTTGTTACCCTCCATCTCCTCCTCTTTTTACTCCTCCTCCCCACCCTTCTCTCCTTTTTCCCCTCCTTCTCCTACTCTACCTCCTTTCTCACGTTCTCCCACGTACTTTGACCCCTCTCCCACCCGCTCTCATCCCGCCCACCCCGCCCACGCAGCACACCCGCGCCCACCTCGTTAACCTTGCTTGGTGTTTTACGACACTGTGAATCTGATACTTGTACGTGTTAAGCTTTTTTCTGTGATCATAATTTTTCTATTTTGAAGTTAGTCTTAAACGGAAAGTTGTAAATATTAACTACTAGTGGAGGCTGTAGAGCACAGGCGGAAGAGCCCAGTAGAGCCTAGGCTATAGAACCCAGGCTGTAGAGCTCAGTAGATCCCAGGTTGTAGAGTTTAGCAGAGTTCCAGGTTGTAGAGCCCAGGTTGTAGAGCCCAGGTTGTAGAGCCCAGGCTGCAGAGCCCAGGCTATAGAACCCAATCGCACCCAGCCTGTTCTTACAACTTTGATATCGTTAGGTAAGACACATATGCAACAGTTAGGTATCTTTATTATGAAACGTTTCGCCTACACAGTAGGCTTCAGTCGAGTACAGAAAAGTTGATAGAAGCAGAAGATACTTGAAGACGATGTAATCAGTCCATCACCCTTCAAGTATCTTCTGCTTCTATCAACTTTTCTGTACTCGACTGAAGAAGCCTACTGTGTAGGCGAAACGTTTCATAATAAAGATACCTAAATGTTGCATATGTGTCTTACCTAACAACCTGTCGGTATTTTATACCATTTTAATGTTCAACTTTGATATCGCAACTTAAATCAAATATCTTGGCTCCTAAATGGCTGCTCACTCTGCTGTCGAGGGACATTCAAATTACACTGACAAACACAGTAACTCTTGTCCAGCATGCACTCATATGTTACACAATATTAATTATTATTATAAGGAAGGACCCAAAAACTCACCTATATGAAAATATATCTTTATTAATAATAGTAAGTTATATACAACTTACAATCTACTCCAGTACAACATCATCTTAACTCCAGTTCACATTAACTTACTAGCACACTACTACCAGTGAGCAAAATAAATGAACATCTATGAACTGCGACGCACCGTGACAAACCCTCTTAACAAACCCTCTTCGTCCAGTTTCCTACCAGCCGGCAAAGATACAGTAATCTCGCTAAACTTAAACAGGCCTCTGCATACTAGGACCTTACAGATAAACACGAGAGCACTTAAACACCAATAGTAAGCACTAAAAAACTTACCAACCCACCTACTCACAATAACGCCCAAGCCATGATGACTTCTCCCCGTCACCGCCCGTCCTGTACTCTACTAAACACACCTCATCTGCTCCTGTCCTGGTCACACTGACTGACCGGGTATAATACACGTCCACTTTCAGTACAATACCCGAAAAATAGCATTATATGGAGCGTTATTTATACTGTTTAATTACAATATTTTAAATGCAGCACACTGCATAACAACTGTAGAGCCCAGTAGAGCCCACCTGTAGAGCCCAGTAGAGCCCACCTGTAGAACACAGTAGAGCCCACCTGTAGAACACAGTAGAGCCCACCTGTAGAGACCAGTAGAGCCCACCTGTAGAGCCCAGCAGAGCCCACCTGTAGAGCCCAGTAGAGCCCACCTGTAGAGACCAGTAGAGCCCACCTGTAGAGCCCAGTAGAGCCCACCTGTAGAGACCAGTAGAGCCCACCTGTAGAGCCCAGTAGAGCCCACCTGTAGAGCCCAGCAGAGCCCACCTGTAGAGCCCAGTAGAGCCCACCTGTAGAGCCCAGTAGAGCCCACCTGTAGAGCCCAGCAGAGCCCACCTGTAGAACACAGTAGAGCCCACCTGAAAATAAATGGTATAAAATACCGACACAATGGAAACATAAACACATATGCCGTTTAATGTGATCCTTTATTGACAACGTTTCGCCTACACAGTAGGCTTCTTCAGTCGAGTACATAAAAGTTGATAGAAGCAGAAGAGACTTGAAGACGATGTAATCAGTCCATCACCCTTAAAGTTTTGAGGTGGTCAGTCCCTCAGTCTGGAGAAGAGCATTGTTCCAAAGTCTGAAACAATATGGAGTTGAAGTGATAGGATGGAGCCTTATATAGCGCCAGGAGGTGAGACGAAGGTCACTAGTAGAAGTAAGAACGCAGATGTTGGTTCCTCTCAAATCAGACACTGCAACACAAGGGTATCTTGGTACAGACCTGCAATCAACTTCGACAACCTCTACTAGTGAGAACGGCTGGATTTGAGAGGGACCTGACCTCCCAACATCTGCGTTCTTACTTCTACTAGTGACCTTCGTCTCACCTCCTGGCGCTATATAAGGCTCCATCCTGTCACTTCAACTCCATATTGTTTCAGACTTTGGAACAATGCTCTTCTCCAGACTGAGGGACTGACCACCTCAAAACTTTAAGGGTGATGGACTGATTACATCGTCTTCAAGTCTCTTCTGCTTCTATCAACTTTTATGTACTCGACTGAAGAAGCCTACTGTGTAGGCGAAACGTTTCGAAATAAAGATACCTAACTGTTGCATATGTGTCTTACCTAACAACAAACAGATCTACCTGGGGTGGGAGGTACGTGAGTATTTATAGTCAGGTTCAGAATGTTGAGGTCAGGTGGAGAATGCTGCATCTGATGATCTACCGGGTGGGGTAATAGAGTCTAAAATCTTGGGTATCTACCTCCACAACCACGACCATCAAGGACATCACCAGTGATAGACAAGACAAGCTTCCATCCTCTGCAGGGGTATACATAATCCCTTGTAATGACTGCAACAAATTATACGTGGGCGAAACATCAAGAGACCTCCAAACACGTATTTCAGAACACCAATACGCAAGAAGGACTGACGATACAAGGAATGCCTGTGTACAACATCGCAATTCACACAACCATTTAATTAACTACAGAAACTCAAGACTTATCGCCACAGAAGACAACACTCAATACCGAAGAATCCTGGAATCATCGCTTATCTCTATAACCAACAATTTCAACCAGAACAATGGCTTCTATAACATAGCTGAACCACTTGCCAAGAAACTTCTTCATCGCTATCCCACATAAGAACATAGAACACTGCAGAAGGTCTGCTCACAACTTATCCAATACCCCTGCCAAGCTACCCAAGACTCTATAACCCCACCCGGTAGATCATCAGATGCAGCATTCTCCACCTGACCTCAACATTCTGAACCTGACTATAAATACTCCCGTACCTTCCACCCCAGGTAGATCTGTTTGTGACTTGAAAAAGCCCACTGTGTGGGCGAAACGTTGTCAGTAAAGGATCACATTAAACTGCATATGTGTTTATGTTTCCAGAGCCCACCTGTAGAGCCCAGTAGAGACCAGGTTATATAACCCAGTAGAGCCCAGATTGTAGAGCCCAGGATGGCCCAGGCAGTACAGCCCAGTAGACCCTGGGATAAAGAACCCAGTAGAGACTAAGATATAGAACCCAGAAGAGCCCAGGCTGTAAAACTCAAAAGAACCCAGACTGTAGAGCCCAATAGAGCCCAGGCTGTAAAACCCAGTACAGCCCAGGCTGTAGAGCTTAATAGTTGAGCCGAGACTGTAGAACCCAGTAGACTCCAGGCTATTGAACCCAGTAGAGTCCAGGCTAAAGAACTCAGGCTCTAGGACCCAGTAGAACCCAGGCTGTAGAACCCAGTAGAGCTCAGGCTCTAGGACCCAGCAGAACCCAGGATGTAGAACCTAGTACTGCCCAGGCTTTAAAACCCAGTAGAGCCAAAGGCGTAGAGCCCAGTAGAGCCGAGGCTATAGACTCCAGTAGATCATAGAATGTTGAACCTGGAGAAGCCCAATCTCCATAACCCAGTAGAGCCCAGGCTGTAGAACCAGGTAGAGCCCAGGCTATAGAACCCAGTATAGTCCAAGGTGTAGAACCCAGTAGAGCCCAGGTTGTAGAGACCGGACTGTAGAACCGAGGCTGTAGAGCTCAGAAGATCTCAGGCCGTAGAGCTGAAGAGGGCCCATGCTGTAGGGCCCAAAAGAGCTCAGGCAGTATAGCTCAGGTTGAAGAGACCAGGCTGTAGAGCCCAGTGGAGTCCAGGCTGTTGAGCCCAGAAGATATCAGGCTGCAGAACCCAGCAGAACCAAGGCTTTAGAGCCTAGGGTATATAGCCTAGGCTGTAGAGCCCAGAAGAACCAAGGTTTTAAAATTAATAATAATTAATATCTTCCATCCTCTCTAGGAATTATTTTCCATATGGGACTGATAACCCACATTTTGGCTGTACGTCACCACGACTGAGAAACCCAAGTGCTGTACAGGTGTCTTATTCATCAACGTGTCAAAACTGTGTACCACTGATGCAATAACACTCGTCTCTCAGTGCTTGATCTGTAGCAGCATCTACAGAGTAGACTGCGTCTTCAGTGTAAACTCTTCTGGTCGTCGCTACCGTCTCGCCTTCTTCAGCTCTCAGTGGAGACGAGTGAGGAATATATAAACTATCTTCGCCAGTGTGAAAGAAATTACTTGCCGCAAAAATATATATAATGACAAACCGGCAATTAGTTTCCTGACAGTGCCTCTCTTCCACATAATAATTCACTTGGTAATGAGGAAATTAATTACAAACACCAGAGATTGATGGTTCAGTGTTTGGGGAGAGGATGTGTGTGCTGTGTGTGTGTGTGTGTGTGCGTGTGAGTGTGTGTGTGTGTGTGTGTGTGTGTGTGTGTGTGTGTGTGTGTGTGTGTGTGTGTGTGTGTGTGTGTGTATGTGTGTATGTGTGTGTACTCACCTAATTGCACTCACCTAATTGTGGTTGAAGGGGTCGAGACTCGGCTCCTGGCTCCTCCTCTTCACTGAACGCTACTAGGTCCTCTCTCTCTCCCTGCTTCATGAGCGTATCATACCTCGTCTTAAAGCTATGTATGGTTCCTGCCTCCACTACATCACTTGCTAGACTGTTCCAGTTCCTGACTACTCTATGAATGAAGAAATAATTCCTAACATCCCTTTGACTTATCTGAGTCTTCAACTTCCAAGAGTGACTCCTTGTTTCTGTGTCCCATCTCTGGAACATCCTGTCTCTGTCCACCTTCTCCATTCCACGCAGTATTTTGTATGTCGTTATCATGTCTCCCCTGACCCTTCTGTCCTCCAGTGTCGTCAGGCCGGTTTCCCTTAACCTTTCTTCATAGGACATTCCCCTTAGCTCTGGAACTAACCTTGTCGCAAATCTTTGCACTTTCTCTAATTTCTTAACTTGCTTGACCCAGTGTGGGTTCCAAACTGGCGCTGCACACTCCAGTACGGGCCTGACGTACACGGTGTACAGTGTCTTCAACGATTCCTTACTTAGGTACCGGAACGCTGTTCTCAGGTTTGCCAGGCGCCCATATGCTGCAGCAGTTATCTGGTTGATGTGCGCTTCCGGAGATATGCTCGGTGTTATACTCCCACAAGATCTTTTCCCTTGAGTGAGGTTTGCAGTCTTTGTCTACCTAGCCTATACTCTGTCTGCGGTCTTCTTTGTCCTTCTCCGATCCTCATAACTTTGCATTTAGCGGGGTTAAATTCGAGAAGCCAGTTGCTGGACCAGGTGTCCAGGTCTCCTTGAAGTTCTGCCTGATCCTCATCTGATTTAATTCTCCTCATTAACTTCACATCATCTGCAAACAGGGACACCTCTGAGTCTATCCCTTCCATCATGTCATTCACATATACCAAAAATTGCACTGGTCCTAGGACCAACCCCTGTGGGACCCCACTAGTCACAGGTGCCCACTGTACTCACCTAATTGTACTCACCTGTGTGTACTCACCTAATTGTACTCACTTAATTGTACTCACCTAATTGTGGTTGCAGGGGTCAAGACTCAGCTCATGGCCCCACCTCTTCACTGACTGTTACTGGGTCTTTCCCTGTTCCATGAGCTTCATCATACCTCGTCTTGGAAATAAATGGTATAAAATACCGACACAATGGCAATATAAACACAAATGGCGAGTAGGTAATATCAAGGCGGAAAGGAGTGTTGTCCGACCTCTTGGTTCAAGTATGCGACTGGAATTGAAGGCCTCGACCTGGTTTGGGGAGCTTGTCTTGGAGAGCTTGAAACAGCATTGAAGCGTTTGCACCGGAGAATTATGAGGAGAAATGTTCGGTTGCTGCTCCAACGGTTAACGGAGCCAGGTGAATCGAAGGAATAATGGTGGCGAAACGTTCGGCTTCTAGATAAAGTTGCCATGTATGAGTTCGCTATTTTCGGACTGCACATGCAGTGGAACGAACCCATAAAGGGCTCGTTCCCAGGTCTGCTGAAACGCTGGTTGAATGGGAAAGACCGCGTAAACTGTCCAACTCCGGATTCCTGCCGGGTCCCGGTTGAGTCCAGCTGGACTTGGAATCGACCTGGTTGAATCTATGGTGGTTCGGCTACGTGGCTTCTTTGAAAATCCACCTTCCTTCAGCAGACTTTGGACTTACCGTATGGGTTCTCAACGAAAATCTCTTCAAGTGAACAGGTCCTAGCCGAAGTTGGCTTCGCATGGTGATCTAGCCGAACGCTTGCTCCACCATTAACCTTCCTCGTCTGTCACCTGGCCTGCCTATGTTGACCCGACATTTACATTCCTCATAACCTCCTAAACGCTTTCGGCGTTCAAGCTACTCCAAGGACTAAGCTCGCCTGGGTCGAGACCTTCCAAATCCAGGTTCACGCTTCGAAAGAATCGGTAACGACTCTTTACTTTGCCTTTCCTGATGTTCTGCTCTGCAAAGCTGACCACGAACCTTCGTTTTCGTCTATCAGCTTTCCCACCAAGCCAACGATCTTCCTCCCTTCTACTGTCACCACGACATATAAACGTGGTGTAATTATAGGACCTTCTTCCTGCGATGCACTCAAGAATCTGCTGCTCGGCCGTTCCTTGGAGGAAGAATGCACTATGGTTCGAACAGGTATTTTCCAGGCTCCCACACTGTCCTCGTCACTTCATCCGAAGACCTTGGGCAAGACGGCGAGCACTAAGCATCTTCAAGCATTGCCCAGAGAAGACACTCAAGCCGAGAAGAGATATATAAGTCCTTCCTCCCGCTAACTTCCGACCCTTGCCACCATGTTTTCCAACATGCTGCTGAAAAACGTCATTCCAAGTGGAATCTACCTCCCATAACCACGGGTCCATGACTCACTTTGTAAGTAGGCAGGACAAGGCCTCCAATCCTCTGCAGGGTGGCTACATTAATCCCTTGTGTGCAACTGACCAACAAGTTGATCCATGGGCGACCAGCCTCAAGGGAGGACACGTATTTCATAACCTCCAATACTGGCAAGCAGGTCTGACGCATTTGCTGAATGCCTGCGTTATTTAACAAGTTCAATTCACACAACCACTCTTGATCACTACAAGAAACTTCAAGGGACTTATCGCCACAGAAAGGACAAGACCCAATACCGAAGGCCTGGAACTTGAATCATCACTTATTTCTGTGTCCACGATACTCATCTGAGTTTTCAGCATCCAATTGTGACCCCTGTGTGTGTGTGTGTGTGTGTGTGTGTGTGTGTGTGTGTGTGTGTGTGTGTGTGTGTGTGTGTGTGTGTGTGTGTGTGTGTGTGTGTATGTGTGTGTGTGTGTGTGTGTGTATGTGTGTGTGTACTCACCTAGTTGTACTCACCTAGTTGAGGTTGCGGGGGTCGAGTCCGAGCTCCTGGCCCCGCCTCTTCACTGATCGCTACTAGGTCACTCTCTCTGAACCGTGAGCTTTATCATACCTCTGCTTAAAGCTATGTATGGATCCTGCCTCCACTACATCGCTTCCCAAACTATTCCACTTACTGACTACTCTGTGGCTGAAGAAATACTTCCTAACATCCCTGTGATTCATCTGTGTCTTCAACTTCCAACTGTGTCCCCTTGTTACTGTGTCCAATCTCTGGAACATCCTGTCTTTGTCCACCTTGCCAATTCCTCTCAGTATTTTGTATGTCGTTATCATGTCCCCCCTATCTCTCCTGTCCTCCAGTGTCGTCAGGTTGATTTCCCTTAACCTCTCTTCGTAGGACATACCTCTTAGCTCTGGGACTAGTCTTCTGTTGCAAACCTTTGCACTTTCTCTAGTTTCTTTACGTGCTTGGCTAGGTGTGGGTTCCAAACTGGTGCCGCATACTCCAATATGGGCCTAACGTACACGGTGTACAGGGTCCTGAACGATTCCTTATTAAGATGTCGGAATGCTGTTCTGAGGTTTGTGTGTGTGTATGTATGTGTGTGTGTGTGTATGTGTGTGTGTGTGTGTGTGTGTGTGTGTGTGTGTGTGTGTGTGTGTGTGTGTGTGTGTGTGTGTGTGTGTGTGTGTGTGTGTGTATGTGTGTGTGTGTGTGTGTGTGTGTGTGTATGTGTGTGTGTGTATATGTGTGTGTGTGTGTATGTGTGTGTGTACTCACCTATTTGTGGTTGCAGGGGTCGAGTCACAGCTCCTGGCCCCGCCTCTTCGCTGATTGCTACTAGGTCCTCTCTCTCCCTGCCCCATGAGCTCTATCATACCTCGCCTTAAAACTATGTATGGTTCCTGCCTCCACCACATCACTTTCTAGGCTATTCCATGGCCTGACTACTCTATGACTGAAGAAATACTTCCTAACATCCCTTTGATTCATCTGAGTCTTCAACTTCCAATTGTGACCTCTTGTGTCTGTGTCCCATCTCTGGAACATCCCGTCTTTGTCCACCTCGTCTATTCCGCGCAGTATTTTATATGTCGTTATCATGTCTCCCCTGACCCTCCTGCCCTCCAGTGTCGTCAGGCCGATTTCCCTCAACCTTTCTTCATAGGACAATCCCCGTAGCTCTGGGACTAGTCTTGTTGCAAACCTTTGCACTTTCTCTAATTTCTTGACGTGCTTGACTAGGTGTGGATTCCAAACTGGTGCTGCATACTCCAGTATGGGCCTGACGTAGATGGTGTACAGAGTCTTAAACGAATCCTTACTGAGGTATCGGAACGCTATCCGTAGGTTTGCCAGGCGCCCGTATGCTGCAGCAGTTATCTGATTGATGTGCGCCTCAGGAGATATGCTCGGTGTTATACTCACCCCCAGATCTTTTTCCTTGGGTGAGGTTTGCAGTCTTTGGCCATCTAAACTATATTGTGTCTGCGGTCTTCTTTGCCCTTCCCCAATCTTCATGACTTTGCATTTGGCAGGGTTAAATTCAAGGAGCCAGTTGCTGGACCAGGCTTGTAGCCTGTCCAGATCTCTTTGTAGTCCTGCCTGATCCTCGTCCGATTCGATTCTTCTCATTAACTTCACATCGTCTGCAAACAAGGACACTTCTGAGTCTATCCCTTCCGTTATGTCGTTCACGTATACCAAGAACAGCACAGGTCCTAGGACTGACCCCTGTGGAACCCCGCTTGTCACAGGCGCCCACTCTGACGCCTCGTCGCGTACCATGACTCGTTGTTGCCTCCCTGTCAGATATTCTCTGATCCATTGCAGTGCCTTTCCTGTTATGTGTGCCTGGTCCTCTAGTTTTGCAGTAACCTCTTGTGAGGAACTGTGTCGAAGGCCTTCTTGCAGTCCAAAAATACGCAGTCGATCCACCACTCTCTCTCTTGTCTTACTTCTGTCACCTTGTCATAAAATTCTAGTAGGTTTGTGACACAGGATTTTCCTTCCCTGAAACCGTGCTGGTTGTCAATTATACACTTGTTTCTTTCCAGGTGCTCCACCACTCTCCTCCTGATGATCTTCTCCATGACCTTGCATACTATACACGTTAGTGATACAGGTCTGTGTGTGTGTGTGTGTGTGTGTGTGTGTGTGTGTGTGTATACTCACCTAATTGTGGTTGCAGGGGTCGAGTCTCAGCTCCTTATCCCGCCTTTGCTGGTCGCTACTGGTTTCATACCTATTCTTAAAGCTATGTGTGGATTCTGCCACTACCTCTTCACTGTCCAGGTTTACCTGGAGACGCTTCCGGAGGTCAGCGCCCCCGCGGCCCGGTCACAGACGAGCCCTCGTGGTTGCTGCCTTGATCAATCAAGCTGTCAGTGCCCGCCGTCAGTCATCTAACATATGCACCACAACCCGGCTGATCAGGAACTGTTTTCTGAAAGCTGTCGAGTTCCCTCTTGAAGACAGTCAAGGGTGTGTTGATGATCCCCTTTATGTATGAAAGGTGTTGAAGAGTCGTGGTCCCTTAACACTTACTGAGTTCTCTCTCAGTGTACTCATCACCGTCTGTCAAGCTTCTTGTGTTCATAAGTAGTAATTCTGGCGTGTAGGTTTGGTCTACCTTGAGGGCATTCCGGGGATCAACGCCCCCGCCACCCGACCCACGACCAGACCTCCCGATGGACCACAGCCTGATGAACGAGGCTGTTATTGCTTAGCCGCACGCAGTTCAACGTACGAACCACAGCTCGGCTGATCCGGCACCGACTCTAGGCATCTGTCCAGCTCCCTCCTAAAGACAACCATGGGCCTACTGGTAACTCCCCTTATGGTAGCAACCCCTCCAATATCTTTCAGATGTAGACCACGATGTATCCCTCTCGCCTACGTTCTAAGGAGTACAGTTCTAAGGACTTCAAGCACTCCCAGCAATTTAGGTGCTGGACTGAGTATACCAGATGTGAGGGTTCTCTGTACACCTTCCACCTACTAATTTCACCTGCCCCCAAGGTGACTATTAGAATAGAGCAATACTCCAGCCTAGAGATAACTAGAACCTTTAAAACAAGAGATGCCAAGGCACTGATGACACTCTTCATGCCACTGCCTCTCTAACCATGAACAAAAGAAACAAGAAAGGCAAAGATCAATACTGAATCACGAATGTGCAGACCAAGGGAATGTGCAAGTGGGATAGTAAGAAATATATAGTGAATCAAAATACTGAAAACTGGGGAAAACTGAAAGCTAGAAGCGAATATGAAAGAACAAGGAGAGCTGGAAGCGAATATGAAAGAACAAGGAGAGCTGGAAGCGAATATGAAAGAACAAGGAGAGCTGGAAGCGAATGTGAAAGAACAAGGAGAGCTGGAAGCGAATATGAAAGAACAAGGAGAGCTGGAAGCGAATATGAAAGAACAAGGAGAGCTGGAAGCGAATATGAAAGAACAAGGAGAGCTGGAAGCGAATATGAAAGAACAAGGAGAGCTGGAAGCGAATATGAAAGAACAAGGAGAGCTGGAAGCGAATGTGAAAGAACAAGGAGAGCTGGAAGCGAATATGAAAGAACAAGGAGAGCTGGAAGCGAATGTGAAAGAACAAGGAGAGCTGGAAGCGAATATGAAAGAACAAGGAGAGCTGGAAGCGAATATGAAAGAACAAGGAGAGCTGGAAGCGAATGTGAAAGAACAAGGAGAGCTGGAAGCGAATGTGAAAGAACAAGGAGAGCTGGAAGCGAATATGAAAGAACAAGGAGAGCTGGAAGCGAATGTGAAAGAACAAGGAGAGCTGGAAGCGAATATGAAAGAACAAGGAGAGCTGGAAGCGAATATGAAAGAACAAGGAGAGCTGGAAGCGAATATGAAAGAACAAGGAGAGCTGGAAGCGAATATGAAAGAACAAGGAGAGCTGGAAGCGAATGTGAAAGAACAAGGAGAGCTGGAAGCGAATATGAAAGAACAAGGAGAGCTGGAAGCGAATGTGAAAGAACAAGGAGAGCTGGAAGCGAATATGAAAGAACAAGGAGAGCTGGAAGCGAATATGAAAGAACAAGGAGAGCTGGAAGCGAATGTGAAAGAACAAGGAGAGCTGGAAGCGAATGTGAAAGAACAAGGAGAGCTGGAAGCGAATATGAAAGAACAAGGAGAGCTGGAAGCGAATGTGAAAGAACAAGGAGAGCTGGAAGCGAATATGAAAGAACAAGGAGAGCTGGAAGCGAATATGAAAGAACAAGGAGAGCTGGAAGCGAATGTGAAAGAACAAGGAGAGCTGGAAGCGAATATGAAAGAACAAGGAGAGCTGGAAGCGAATGTGAAAGAACAAGGAGAGCTGGAAGCGAATATGAAAGAACAAGGAGAGCTGGAAGCGAATATGAAAGAACAAGGAGAGCTGGAAGCGAATATGAAAGAACAAGGAGAGCTGGAAGCGAATATGAAAGAACAAGGAGAGCTGGAAGCGAATGTGAAAGAACAAGAAGAGCTGGAAGCGAATATGAAAGAACAAGGAGAGCTGGAAGCGAATATGAAAGAACAAGGAGAGCTGGAAGCGAATATGAAAGAACAAGGAGAGCTGGAAGCGAATATGAAAGAACAAGGAGAGCTGGAAGCGAATATGAAAGAACAAGGAGAGCTGGAAGCGAATATGAAAGAACAAGGAGAGCTGGAAGCGAATATGAAAGAATAAGAAGGAGAACTGAAAGACAATTTGAAAATGACATAGAATTAAAGATCAAAACTGAAGCAAAGTTCCTGCACAGCCACATAAGAAAGAAGAAGACAACTGCAGGAACAAGTAATGAGAGTGAAGGAGGAGGAGGAGGAGGAAACGCAGACACAGAAGGACAAAGAAGCATGTGAAGACCCCAGCAAAAGATTCAGAGCACTGTATAAAGAAGAAAGTGACAAGTTACCAGAATGTACTGATGTCTGAGCAGATCAACAGGTGTGTGTGTGTGTGTGTGTGTGCGTGTGTGTGTGCGTGTGTGTGTGTGTGTGCGTGTGTGTGTGTGTGTGTGTGTGTGTGTGTGTGTGTGTGTGTGTGTGTGTGTGTGTGTGTGTGTGTGTGTGTGTGTGTGTGTGTGTGTGTGTGTGTGTGTGTGTGTGTGTGTGTGTGTGTGTGTGTGTGTGTGTGTGTGTGTGTGTGTGTGTGTGTGTGTGTGCGTGTGTGTGTGTGTGTGCGTGTGTGTGTGTGTGTGTGTGTGTGTGTGTGTGTGTGTGTGTGTGTGTGTGTGTGTGTGTGTGTGTGTGTGTGTGTGTGTGTGCGTGTGTGTGTGTGTGTGTGTGTGTGTGTGTGTGTGTGTGTGTGTGTGTGCGTGTGTGTGTGTGCGTGTGTGTGTGTGTGTGTGTGTGTGTGTGTGTGTGTGTGTGTGTGTGTGTGTGTGTGTGTGTGTGTGTGTGTGTGTGTGTGTGTGTGTGTGTGTGTGTGTGCGTGTGTGTGTGTGTGTGTGTGTGCGTGCGTGTGTGTGTGTGTGCATGTGTGTGTGTGCGTGTGTGCATGTGTGTGTGTGTGTGCGTGTGTGTGTGTGTGTGTGTGTGTGCGTGTGTGTGTGTGTGTGTGTGTGTGCGTGTGTGTGTGTGTGTGTGTGTGTGCGTGTGTGTGTGTGTGTACTCACCTAGTTGTGGCTGCAGGGGTCGATTCACAGCTCCTGGCCCCGCCTCTTCACTGGTCGTTACTTGGTCACACTTCCTGCTCCATGAGCTTCATCACCCCGCCTCCACTACATCACTTCCCAGATTATTCCACTTCCTGACAACTCTGTGACTGAAGAAGTACTTCCTAACATCCCTGTGATTCATCTGTGTCTTCAACTCTCTTGAAAGGCGTAGAATTAGGGGGATATGATAAAGTTGATAAATTAGACACACGTGCAACATTTGGATATCTTGAATGAGAAAACGTTTCGCCACAAAGTGGCTTCATCAGTCCATATAAAGGAGAATGGTGAAGAACAGGAGGAGTTTGAGGTAATCAGTCCCTCAGCCTTGAGTCGATGTGATCAGTCCATCAATCTTGAAAAGAATACAGTACATGAGCGATGAAGTGGCTTATATACAGGGAATTCATCACTTGCCTAACCCTTGTGCACGACCTACTTCCACATTGGACAAATGTGACACCACCTACGACTGCTGCACCTCTCCTGTCTACAGTATATAAGCCACTTCTTTGTACATATGCTGTATTCTTTTCAAGATTGATGGACTGACCACATCGACTCAAGGCTGAGGGACTGATTACCTCAAACTCCTGTTAGGTAAGACACATATGCAACAGTTATGTATCTTTATATCGAAACGTTTCGCCTATACAGTAGGCTTCTTCAGTCGAGTACAGAAAAGTTGATAGAAGCAGAAGATACTTGAAGACGATGTAATCAGTCCATCACCCTTGAAGTTTTGAGGTGGTCAGTCCCTCAGTCTGGAGAAGAGTATTGTTCCATAGTCTGAAACAATATGGAGTTGAAGTGACAGGATGGAGCCTTATATAGCGCCAGGAGGTGAGATGTAGGCCACTAGTAGAGGTATATAAAGCTCCATCCTGTCACTTCAACTCCATATTGTTTCAGACTATGGAACAATACTCTTCTCGAGACTGAGGGACTGACCACCTCAAAACTTCAAGGGTGATGGACTGATTACATCGTCTTCACGTCTTCTGCTTCTATCAACTTTTCTGTACTCGACTGAAGAAGCCTACTGTATAGGCGAAACGTTTCGATATAAAGATACCTAACTGTTGCATATGTGTCTTACATAACAACTTGTCGGTATTTTATACCATTTCGATGTTCACCTCAAACTCCTCCTGTTCTTCACCATTCTCCTTTATATGGACTGATGAAGCCACTGTGTGGCGAAACGTTTCCTCATTAAAGATACCCAAATGTTGCACGTGTGTCTAATTTATCAACTTTTCGGTTCTCTGAACCATTCATCTACTAGGGGGGGATATGCTGAGGTGTATAAATGGAAAACAGGAATAAATAAAGGGGATGTAAATAGCGTGCTGAAAATATCTAGCCAAGACAGGACTCGCAGCAATGGTTTCAAGGTGGAAAAGTTCAGATTCAGGAAGGATATAGGAAAGTACTGGTTTGGTAATAGAGTTGTGGATGAGTGGAACAAACTCCCGAGTACCGTCATAGAAGCTAAAACGTTATGAAGTTTTAAAAATAGGTTAGAAAAGTACATGAGTATGAAAGTTAAGACACATGTGCAACATCTGGATATCTTTATTGTAGACGTTAGTGTTCACAGCATCGTGGTGGAGGAGATTCTCCTCCACCACGATGCTGTGAACACTAACTCCAAGGCCGAGGGACTGATTACCTCATCTTTTGTATATAGTTCTACTGTCTTCCTATTATGTCCTAGAATCTGTATTGATAAAGCCACTGGATGGCGAAACGTCTACAATAAAGATATCCAGATGTTGCACATGTGTCTTAACTTTCATATTGTCGGTATTTCATACCTTTCTTGCACAAGTACATGAGTAGGTGTGGGCGAGTGTGAGCTGGACCTGACAAGCTTGTGCTAGTCTGATGCCGTGCTCCTTCCTTAAGTGGATGTGACCTGACTAGGTAGGTCATTGGCCTAAGCCGGGGGAGTGACATGGACCTGCCTCACATGGGCCAGTAGGCCTGCTGTAGTGTTCCTTGCTTATGTTCTTAAGTTCTTATGTGTTAGGATATGTGAATATGAGTGTTTGCTGTGTTCACGTGTTACGTGTGGTGCTCCTGACCTGACGCTGACCCACCAACTACCGACTAGCTTGTGGAGAAAGACACTTATGTACAGTTCAGGACATTTATTAAAGGAAACGTTTCGCCACGAGTGGCTTCTTCAGTCCTAATACAGAGAAAACTAAGAAAACATTTATATATATATATATATATATATATATATATATATATATATATATATATATATATATATATATATATATATATATATATATATATATATATAGTGGCAGGAGTCAGGTGAGGTGACGCGTGGGTAGAGGTGGTAGTAGTAGTAGTAGTAGTAGTAGTAGTAGTAGTAATGGAACTAAGGAGGTGAGGCAAGAGAGGGACCTGCTGGCATCAAGTAACACCAGTTCCCAGGATGGGTAATATCCTCTTGCTTAGTAATTTTGAAATACTGTAACTACCGGTTTTTTGCTTTATAGTGTTACTGACAGAAATTAGTGCAGCTTCAACGCATTTTCTCCGTCTTAAGTCGTCTTCTTTAATAACTAGTTTAGCTTCATTGAATTTCATGAGGTGTCCAACATCGTCTCTATGTTGAACACATGCGTTTTTGCGGTCATCATTTCTGCAAGTATTTTTGTGTTCTGCTATTCTAATGTCCAGAGTTCTGGCTGTTTCCCATACATATACTTTGTCACACACCCCACATGGTATAGTGTAGATTCCTGCACTTGTGCCAGAATCATGCTTGGGTTTTTGTATCAGGTTCCTAATAGTAGTTGAAGAGCTGGTAGATATTTTAGCCAGTTTTCTGTCAAACATTTTTGAAACATTAGTGGCAACGTTGCTGACCGGTAAAACGATGTAACTTGGAGGCTTTTCTTCAATTTGATAGGTGTTGGTCTTGCTGAGGATACGTGTCGCACGTTTCCTACAGTCACGTATGAAGTGTAGGGGAAAGTGTAGTGAACTAAAAGAGTTGGTGATGTATGTACATTCTTCTTCGAGGAACTGTGGACTGGAAATTCTGTAGGCTCTCAGAAAGAAGCCAATAACTACCCCTCTTTTAGTTCTTGTGTCATGGTGAGAGAAGAAATGTAGAAGATCGTTCTTGTAGGTAGGCTTCCGGTAGACTTTAAAAGAAAGTTTATTTTCCCCTGTGCGTAAGAGAACGTCGAGAAAAGGTAATTGGTTGTCCTTCTCCTCCTCTAGTGTAAATTTAATAGTAGGTTCCAGAGTGTTGATGGTGTTGAGGATGCCCCGTACGTCAAGATTTTTGGGTACAATGACCAAAATATCGTCTACATACCGCATCCATGTAACTGAGCGAGGGATGTTACTGAGGATCCTTCTTGATTCCAGGTCCTCCATATATAAATTGGCAAGAACTGCACTAAGGGGGGGGGATTAGTGTGGACGGTTACAAAGCATGGCTTGCTTCTGCAGTGTTTTAAAAATTGAGGTTGGAGAGTTGAAGGAGGAGGTCTTGCTTCTCCAGGAGGAGATTAGGAGGCTGAAGGTCCACCTCAATGGGTCTGGGAGAGAGTGTGAGGTGGCTGGAGTTGTGGGGAATGAGGCTTCTAGCAGTGATGTGCAGTCTGTCTCTCGCTGTGAGGAGGCTGTAGCTGGGGAGGTAGCAACGGCTACCAGCAGTGAGGTGCAGTCCAGCACCTGCTACAAGTGGCGAGTGGTTCACAGTAATGGAAGGCGCATCAGAGTAAGGAAAGTTAAGAGTGAAGATCTGAAGGTAGGAAATCGCTTCTCTGTTCTTCAGGATGAATGTACTTCAGTGGCCAGTGAAGGTAAGGGTACTACTGCCCCTGCTAATGGAGGTAAGCGCATTCTTGTGGTTGGTGACTCTCAGGTAAGATATATTGACCGTGCTTTTTGTAATACGAATAAGAAGATGAGAGACAGAGTGTGCTTCCCTGGAGCTGGTGTTGGGGACATTGTCAACAGGCTGGATAATATCACGTCAGGTAATGTGAACAAGCCCATTATCTGTCTCAGTGCTGGTGGAAATGATATTGGGAAGGGTAGGAGAGAAGAGCTGCTAGATAAGTACAGGTCAGCTATAGACTTCATTAAGTCTAAGGGAGGGATCCCAATCATATGTAGCATCTTGCCTAGAAGGGGAGTAGGAAATGAATGGTTGTCTAGGGCAATTGGTGTAAATTGCTGGCTAGACAGATACTGCAAGGAACTTGCAATCCCATTCATTGACAACTGGAACAACTTTTATGGCAAACATGATATGTATGCAAGGGATGGGGTACATCTCTCTGGGGCTGGGGTGGTAGCACTTGCAGACTCGATTGAGAAGGCCATTGGTGAAATGCCTATGATTTTAAACTGATGGAAGATAGAGGTATGGGTGTGTGTGGGAAACAAGCAGGTTGCAACACTTGGGTTGGAAACAGTAAATGTATAAAAGGCATTCAGCATGAAGTTATAAATAAAGACAATAGATCAGGTCAGCAAACAAAGGGGGACAGCAGAGGGCAGCAAGGGACTAGCTCCCTTAAGGTTTACTATACTAATAGCAGGAGTGTAAGAAATAAGATAGATGAGCTAAGATTAATTGCAAGTGCAGGAAACATAGATATTATTGCTATAACAGAGACCTGGCTTAATCTGAAAGATAGATAGATGCCCTCTGAATGTCACATACAAGGCTATAAATTATTCCACACTGACAGGGTCAACAGGAAAGGTGGTGGAGTAGCGATGTATGTCAGAGACAATTTAAATTGTTGTGTTAGACAAGATATTAAATTAGAAGCGTCAGCCACTGAATCTGTTTGGTTACAGCTTCTCGAGGGCCGAGAAAAACTAATTTTGGGTGTGATTTACAGGGCCCCAAATCTTGATAGGGAGTGCAGTAAACTTCTATGGGACGAAATTCGTAAGGCATCTACATACGAAAATGTTGTGCTAATGGGAGATTTCAACTATAGACAGATTGACTGGAGCAATTTGACAGGAAATTTAGAGTCAGGTGACTTTCTTGATACGATCCAGGATTGTTTTTTAAAACAGTTTGTGACAGAGCCAACTAGGGGAAATAACCTCCTTGACTTGGTTCTTGCCAGTAGGGAAACACTAATTAATAATCTTGAGGTTAATGATGAGCTTGGGGAAAGTGATCACAAATCACTCAGTTTTAATATATCATGGAATTCCCCTAATAATGGCAATCAAGTCTCCGTCCCTGACTTTCGCTTGGCTGATTTCATAGGACTGAAAAATTACTTAGGTGGGCTGAACTGGAATGACCTGACTAAGGGTCAGGTAGGTGGTGATGGTTGCCGATATGATGCTTTCCAGGGCATAGTTCTAGCTGCTCAGTCAAATTATGTTCCAAATAGGGAAATCAGATCAAACAAAAATGATCCTAAATGGATGAACAATAGATTAAAATATCTGATTGGTCAAAAGAGAGGCATATATAGGCAAATCAAAAGAGGAGAGGGGCAATTGAGAAATCGATATATTCAGTTAAAGAGAGAAATAAAAAAGGGAATTAGAAAAGCAAAAAGAGATTATGAGGTTAAAGTTGCAAGAGAATCGAAGACTAACCCAAAAGGATTCTTTCAGGTATACAGAAGTAAGATCAGGGACAAGATAGGCCCACTCAAAAGTTCCTCGGGTCAGCTCACTGACAGTGATAAGGAAATGTGTAGAATTTTTAACACATACTTCCTCTCAGTTTTTACACAGGAGGATACCAGCGATATTCCAGTAATGATAAATTATGTAGAACAGGACGATAATAAACTGTGCACTATTAGGGTCACAAGTGACATGGTCCTTAGGCAAATAGATAAATTAAAACCTAACAAATCCCCAGGCCCTGATGAACTGTATGCAAGGGTTCTAAAGGAATGTAAAGAGGAGCTTAGCACACCTTTGGCTAATCTTTTCAACATATCACTACAAACTGGCATGGTGCCAGATAAGTGGAAAATGGCAAATGTGATACCTATTTTCAAAACAGGTGACAGGTCCTTAGCTTCGAACTATAGACCAATAAGCCTAACCTCCATAGTGGGAAAATTTATGGAATCAATAATTGCCGAGGCAGTTCGTAGCCACCTTGAAAAGCATAAATTAATCAACGAATCTCAGCATGGTTTTACAAAGGGGCGTTCCTGCCTTACGAATTTATTAACTTTTTTCACTAAGGTATTTGAGGAGGTAGATCATGGTAATGAATATGATATTGTGTATATGGACTTCAGTAAGGCTTTTGACAGGGTCCCACATCAGAGACTATTGAGGAAAATTAAAGCACATGGAATAGGAGGAGAAATTTTTTCCTGGATAGAGGCATGGTTGACAAATAGGCAGCAGAGAGTTTGCATAAATGGGGAGAAATCAGAGTGGGGAAGCGTCACGAGCGGTGTTCCACAGGGGTCAGTGTTGGGCCCCCTGCTGTTCACAATCTACATAAACGACATAGATGAGGGCATAAAGAGCGACATCGGCAAGTTTGCCGATGACACCAAAATAGGCCGTCGAATTCATTCTGACGAGGACATTCGAGCACTCCAGGAAGATTTGAATAGACTGATGCAGTGGTCGGAGAAGTGGCAGATGCAGTTTAATATAGACAAATGCAAAGTTCTAAATGTTGGACAGGACAATAACCATGCCACATATAAACTAAATAATGTAGATCTTAATATTACGGATTGCGAAAAAGATTTAGGAGTTCTGGTTAGCAGTAATCTGAAACCAAGACAACAGTGCATAAGTGTTCGCAATAAAGCTAATAGAATCCTTGGCTTCATATCAAGAAGCATAAATAATAGGAGTCCTCAGGTTGTTCTTCAACTCTATACATCCTTGGTTAGGCCTCATTTAGATTATGCTGCACAGTTTTGGTCACCGTATTACAGAATGGATATAAATTCTCTGGAAAATGTACAAAGGAGGATGACAAAGTTGATCCCATGTATCAGAAACCTTCCCTATGAGGATAGACTAAGGGCCCTGAAACTGCACTCTCTAGAAAGACGTAGAATTAGGGGGGATATGATTGAGGTGTATAAATGGAAGACAGGAATAAATAAAGGGGATGTAAATAGTGTGCTGAAAATGTCTAGCCTAGACAGGACTCGCAGCAATGGTTTTAAGTTGGAAAAATTCAGATTCAGGAAGGATATAGGAAAGTACTGGTTTGGTAATAGAGTTGTGGATGAGTGGAACAAACTCCCAAATACCGTTATAGAGGCCAGAACGTTGTGTAGCTTTAAAAATAGGTTGGATAAATACATGAGTAGATGTGGGTGGGTGTGAGTTAGACCTGATAGCTTGTGCTACCAGGTCGGTTGCCGTGTTCCTCCCTTAAGTCAATGTGACCTGACCTGACTAGGTTGGGTGCATTGGCTTAAGCCGGTAGGAGACTTGGACCTGCCTTGCATGGGCCAGTAGGCCTTCTGCAGTGTTCCTTCGTTCTTATGTTCTTATGTTCTTAAACCTAAAACAGTTATAACGAACACAAAGTTCGACAAGGCTGACAAAATCTTGGCGGGGTACAGGTAACTCTGTATCATCTTTAATCACCCTGCGAAGAAGATCAATGGCTTGATCAACTGGGACATTGGTGAATAAGGCAGTCACGTCAAAACTTGCAAGTTTCTTATCACTCATGTCGAGATCCCTGATACGGTTAAGGAGGTCACCCGAATGCTTTAGATGAGCCTGACTGATTGTACCCAGGAGCTTTCACAAATATTTCGCCAAAACTCCTGCTAGACTGTGAGGGGCGCTGCCGATTCCAGATGTAATGGGTCTCATAGGCACATTTGGTTTGTGGGTCTTTGGTAAACCATAAAGTCTTGCTGACTTGGGGTTGGTAGGGATGAGGCGCAAGAGCTTTTTACCTTCTTCTGATTTCCTGAGTATGCTGCGGGTCTTACTGAGAAAAGAATCTGTTTCTTTCTTCCATGTATGTTCGGGGATGGAAACGTATGTGTTGGCGTCGTTCAATAAATCTTGCATCTTACTAACGTAGTCTCTACTGTTGAGGATGACCACTCCTCCTCCTTTGTCCGCTGTGGTGATGAGGATATCATTATTAGTAGCTAAGTTTTTGAGTGCCTGGATGTAGCGACGAGGAATGACTGGACGACTAGGTTCAGAAACTGCAGCTGCAATAAGTCCTTGTATGAAACCTTTGATGTGATCAGTCCATCAATCTTGAATAGATTGATGGACTGACCACATCGACTCAAGGTTGAGGGACTGATTACCTCATTCTCCTCCTGTTCTTCTAGTTTCTCCTATGTATGGACTGATGAAGCCACTGTGTGGCGAAACGTTTCCTCAATAAAGATACCCAAGAGTTGCACATGTGTCTAATTTATCAACATGTCGGTTCTCTGAACCATTCATCTACAAAAGAGACCTTCTTGGTGTGTATATCCTGTGTGATGTTCTCGTCGTCATCTTGCACTACTGGTAAAGAACCCATCACTGCCTACCACGTATGTATGACCCGAGGTGTTCTGGATGCCACGTCTCGTGTTCTTCGCTCCACTAGGTACATTCTTCCTATCTCCTTCGTTCAACCTAGAAGCTTCTCTCCATGCACTTCCTTTAACTCTCTACTTTCACTTTGTGTTTCATTATATGAAGCATGTACACCAGTGTTACATACTTAACGACAGGTTACACACAAGAAATAAGAAGCGGCTTTAAACGAATCATCGTGTTGGTGCGTCAGTGCCAGTCTTATGTATTTGTGATGGAGTGTGTCGTGACATTTTTCAGTGCATGTGCTCTTCGAAAGGCAGGCTTTTGGTATTGGTTATTCCCAGGTTCTTTAGGAGCATAAGAAAGAAGGCAGTAGGCTTACTGGCCCGTACTAGGCCGATCCTTCTCAAGCCAACCATTCCCACCCACCTAATTGTCTAACCTTTTCCCAAAGCCCCACCTGTTTCTATGAGCATTTTTTTCTCCGGATGACACGTTTCTGTCATTTTTTTTCCGTTTCCCACCTCTAGAACTTCACTTCTACTCGACTTCAGTTCAAGTTGCTATTTATTCGAGTATTCCTTAAGTCCGTCCAACATTTACTGCAGCTTTCTCCAACCTCTCCAGTTTGAGTTATCGTTATTTTCTTATCATCCGCAAATAAGGATATGTTGGAATAAATTCCTATTATCACATCAATAATAAACACCAAAAAACAATATAGAGCCTAATTCTGATTCCTGTGGAGCTCCACCGTGGGCTCAGTTGGTACAAGATAGAAGGAATTTGGGAAATTCCCATCTAGGTAGTCCCCGGCACGGGCATTGGTACGTGGGATTTTACTGGCGAGATTAGATCCTATGTTTGAGAAGAAGTCGTTTATCTTGTTAGCTGTATCAGTGGGATGTAGTGGTGTTTCATGAGGTTTAGTTAGGACAATATTCTTGTTTTTTTTTTAGTTTGTGGGTCCCCAGAATCTGGGAAAGTGTTTTCCAGGTCTTTTTTATATCTCCTCTTGTGTCAGTGAATCTGCTGGAGTAGTACAGTTGTTTGGCTTTCTTTATTAATTTGGTGAGAACTGTTGAATATTGTTTAAGAATATCTTTGTGTATTAAGCCCTGGCTATATTGCTTTTCATATTGGTGTTTCTTATCAATGCTGCTGGTTAGCCATGGGCAACCAAGCCGTTTATTCGTGATCTGTTTCACTTTTATAGGACAATGTTTGTTGTATAGTCTAAGTATTTTGTTAAGAAAGATGTCTGTCCAATCGTCAATACCATTGGCATTGGAGAATTCTGTAGGCCAGTCAACAGTCTCTAGGTCTGCTGTGAAATTCCTTATTGAGGCCTCGTCATGGAGTCTAAATGAAACTTTGTTGTATTCGAGTGGTGGCTTATTAATGTTTGTTAAGAGGAAGGTTGGGTAGTGGTCAGTAGTGCTGTCTGTGATTATCCCTGATTTAAGGGGGGCTAGTATATTGGTCCATATGTGGTCTATTATGGTTGCACTTGTCTCAGTCAGCCTGGTTGGTTTAGTTATTGTTGGTATGAGAAGTGTGTTGTTCATATTGTTGATGAAATCAGTTACAGTCTGATCATCTGGTAGGCCAAGGTTGATATTGAAGTCTCCAGCTAAGAGAAGGTGGAAATTAGATCGAATAGAAATGACCCCAAATGGATGAATAATAGGCTCAAATATCTTTTAGGACAGAAGAAAGGAATTTATAAGCGTATCAAAAGAGGTGAGGGTCATCTTATGAATAAGTATTTTGAAATTAAGAGGGACGTTAAAAAGTGGATAAGAAAAGCTAAACGGGACTATGAAATTAAAGTTGCTAGGGATTCAAAAACCAACCCAAAAAGTTTTTTCCAGGTTTATAGAACAAAAGTTAGAGATAAGATAGGTCCCCTTAAAAATAACTGGGCATCTCACTGACAAGGAGAATGAAATATGCTCTGTTCTTAATAATTATTTTCTCTCGGTTTTCACCCAGGAAGACAATGACAATATCCCAGTAATTAATTTTTATAGTGGGCTTGAAGATGATAAATTATGCAATATCACAGTCACTAGCGAAATGGTTATCAAACAGATAGACCGATTAAAGCAAAATAAACCCCCGGGCACTGATGAACTTTTTTCAGGGGTTCTTAAAGAGTATAAAATGGAACTCTGTGAACCTTTAACTAATATTTTTAATTTATCTCTTCAAACAGGTGTAGTGTCTGATATGTGGAAGATGGCTAATGTAATTCCTATTTTTAAAGACGGGGACAAGTCGTTACCGTCAAATTACCGCCCAGTAAGCCTAACCTCAATTGTAGGTAAATTACTAGAGCCAATTATAGCTGATAATATAAGAAGCCATCTCGATAGGCATAATTTGATTAATGATACTCAACATGGTTTCACCAGGGGCCGTTCCTGCCTAACTAATTTATTAACCTTCTTCAGCAAAGTTTTGAGGCCGTTGATCAGAATAAAGAATTCGATATTGTTTATTTACATTTTAGTAAGGCTTTTGACTGGTTGTTAAGACACATAGGCAACACTTAAGCAACTTTATTCCGAAACGTTTCGCCTACACAGTAGGCTTCTTCAGTCGAGTACAGAAAGTAGGCAGGAGCAGAGGGGTGTGAAGACGATGTAATCAGTCCATCACCCTTAAAGTCGTAGATTTGAGGTTGTCAGTCCCTCAACCTGGAGAAGTTCTGTTCCAAAGTTTGGAACTAACTGAAGATCAAGCGACAGTGTTGAGGCTTTTGACTGTTGAAGAAAGTGGCTGCTCATGGCATTGGGGGAAAAATGCTGTCATGGATCGAGTCATGGCTCACTAATAGGAAGCAGAGTGTGCATAAATGGGGTAAAATCTGAGTGGGGATCTGTAACAATTGGCGTTCCGCAGGGATCAGTTTTAGGCCCATTGTTGCTTATAATATATATAAAAGACCTTGACGAGGAAATTACTAGTGACATAAGTAAATTTGATGATGACACGAAGGTAGGATGTTAGGTAAGACACATATGCAACAGTTAGGTATCTTTATTTTGAAACGTTTCGCCTACACAGTAGGCTTCTTCAGTCAAGTACAGAAAAGTTGATAGAAGCAGAAGATACTTGAAGACGATGTAATCAGTCCATCACCCTTAAAGTTTTGAGGTGGTCAGTCCCTCAGTCTGGAGAAGAGCATTGTTCCATAGTATGAAACAATATGGAGAAGAAGTGACAGGATGGAGCTTTTATAGCGCCAAGAGGTGAGACGTAGGAGAGGTAAGAACTCAGATGTTGAGAGGTCCCTCTCAAATCCAGCCCCTCTCACTAGTGGAAGTTGTCGAAGTTGATTGCAGGTCTGTACCAAGATACCCTTGTGTTGCAGTGTCTGACAGATTGAACATTAAAATGGTATAAAATACCGACAGGTTGTTAGGTAAGACACATATGCAACAGTTAGGTATCTTTATTTTGAAACGTTTCGCCTACACAGTAGGCTTCTTCAGTCAAGTACAGAAAAGTTGATAGAAGCAGAAGATACTTGAAGACGATGTAATCAGTCCATCACCCTTAAAGTTTTGAGGTGGTCAGTCCCTCAGTCTGGAGAAGAGCATTGTTCCATAGTATGAAACAATATGGAGAAGAAGTGACAGGATGGAGCTTTTATAGCGCCAAGAGGTGAGACGTAGGAGAGGTAAGAACTCAGATGTTGAGAGGTCCCTCTCAAATCCAGCCCCTCTCACTAGTGGAAGTTGTCGAAGTTGATTGCAGGTCTGTACCAAGATACCCTTGTGTTGCAGTGTCTGACAGATTGAACATTAAAATGGTATAAAATACCGACAGGTTGTTAGGTAAGACACATATGCAACAGTTAGGTAGGATAATCGATTCAGACGTTGATGTCTCACAACTTCAGGAGGATTTAGACAAACTCAATTCGTGGTCAGAAAAGTGGCAGATGCAGTTCAATGTAGATAAATGTAAAGTTCTAAAGCTCGGAAATGTCCGTAACCCTACCAGCTTAATAATGTAAAGTAAAAGGACACAAGTGCAACTAATGTGACATTTATTGTGGCAACGTTTCGCTCTCCAGGAGCTTTATCAAGCCATTACAAACAATACATGGACACAGAGGGTATATAAAGGCTCAGAGTGAGGTGAATACTAGTGAGGTACCATTCCGATGTTCACTAGTGGTAGTAGTAGTAGTAGTAGTAGTGGTAGTGACAAAAGCAATTAATTCGTACATGAGTAAAAGGATATAAAAGCTATTACTTGGGTAACATAAAAATAGGTTGGACAAATATAAACTGGAATGAGGCAGGTTGTTTCAGTGTTCACTCTCTGTGCTTTGTGTAGTATAACAGGAGAGACTATGTGACGTCAGGGTTTACTGTTTTCAGGAGGATTCTTGCTAAGACTTCGGAGATGGTGAAGCTGCCGTTGTTTTGTTTAATTGTATTCGAAACAGCGATCAGTGCTGATTCAAGGCACTTGCGTGTGCGGAAATTAGTTTCTTTTATCACTAATTGGGCGTCTCTGAATTTCATAAGATGATTGGTGGAATTTCGGTGTTGTACACAGGCGTAGTTTAAGTTGTCGTTCCTACATGCGTATATGTGTTCATTGAGGCGGGTGTCGAGGTTTCTTGCTGTTTCACCTACGTAGATCTTGTCACAGCCTCCACAGGGTATAGTGTAAACTCCTGCATTGACTGGTTCGTGGTGCTTGGGTTTTGTCCTGGTTAGATCCTTTATTGAAGTGGTAGAAGCGATGGCGACTCTGGTGTTAGCTTGTGAAAGTACTTTTGAGACGTTTAGTGCAACCTGGCTGTTGGGAAGAATTATAACTTTGTTGGGAGCGGTGTTGATGCGTGGAGAATTGATGATCTGAAGAGCTCTTTTCTTGCAGTCTTTGATGAAAAAAGAAGGAAATTGTAACTCAGTGAATGTTTGGTGAATGTAAGTACATTCCTCGTCAAGAAACTCAGGACTACAAATTCGGTATGCTCTTAGGAAAAACCCGATGATGATGCCTCTTTTGGTCTTGGTATCTTGACTGGAATAGAAGTGTGTGAGATCATTTTTATTGGTGGGTTTCCGATAAACTTGAAATCTTAGGTTGTTGTCTACTTTGTGAATGAGGACGTCGAGGAAAGGTAGCTTGTCATTGGACTCTTCTTCTAGTGTAAACTGAATCGCTGGTTCAACTGCGTTGAGCCTTGCCTGAAGATCCCGTACATCAAAACGTTTTGGAGTTATTACGAGGACATCGTCCACGTAACGTAACCAAGTGACGCTTGAAGGGATGATGTTGGCGAAGTGTTCGGACTCTAGGTGTTCCGAACACTTCGCCAACATTAAACCAAGACAGCAATGTTGTGCAAGAAAGGTATAAAATACCGACAATATGAAAGTTTGAACATTAAAATGGTATAAAATACCGACAGGTTGTTAGGTAAGACACATATGCAACAGTTAGGTATCTTTATTGTGAAACGTTTCGCCTACACAGTAGGCTTCTTCAGTCAAGTACAGGAAAGGTTGATAGAAGCAGAAGATACTTGAAGACGATGTAATCAGTCCATCATCCATACTATGGAACAATGCTCTTCTCCAGACTGAGGGACTGACCACCTCAAAACTTTAAGGGTGATGGACTGATTACATCGTCTTCAAGTATCTTCTGCTTCTATCAACCTTTCCTGTACTTGACTGAAGAAGCCTACTGTGTAGGCGAAACGTTTCACAATAAAGATACCTAACTGTTGCATATGTGTCTTACCTAACAATATGAAAGTTAAGACACATGTGCAACATCTGGATATCTTTATTGTAGTAGACGTTTCGCCATCCAGTGGCTTTATCAATACAGATTCTAGGACATAATAGGAAGACAGTAGAACTATATACAAAAGATGAGGTAATCAGTCCCTCGGCCTTGGAGTTAGTGTTCACAGCATCGTGGTGGAGGAGAATCCAGATTCTCCTCCACCACGATTTATATCAAGAAGTGTAAGCAACAGAAGTCCAGAGGTCATACTGCAGCTTTATACATCATTAGTAAGGCCTCACCTAGATTATGCAGCTCAGTTCTGGTCTCCATATTACAGAATGGACATAAATTCGTTAGAAAACATTCAACGTAGGATGACTAAATTAATACATAGCATTAGAAATCTTCCTTATGAAGAAAGATTGAAGACCCTTAAATTACATTCACTTGTTAGACGAAGAATGAGGGGAGACCTGATCGAAGTGTATAAGTGGAAGATGAGTATTAAAAAAGGGATATTAGTAAGGTCTTGAGGATATCTCTCCAAGAGAGAACCCGCAGTAATGGATTCAAATTGGACAAGTTTAGATTTAGAAGGGATGTAGGAAAGTATTGGTTTGGAAATAGGGTAGTTGATGAGTGGAACAGTCTACCTAGTTGGGTTATTGAGGCTAAAACCTTGGGTAGTTTCAAATATAGGTTGGATAAATACATGAGTGAGAGGGGTTGGATTTGAGTGCGAGTTGCATGTGAGAGTGGATAGAGTTATCAAAGCTTATTTTTTGGGTAGCATTGAAAATTAGGTTGGGCAAATGTTTTATTAGTGGGATGGATTGTAAAGGACCTGCCTAGTATGGGCCAATAGGCCTGCTGCAGTGTTCCTCCTTTCTTATGTTCTTATGTTATGGTAAGCAGCAACCTTAAACCAAAACAGCAGTCGATAAATTAGACACATGTGCAACTCTTGGGTATCTTCAATAAGGAACCGTTTCGCCACACAGTGGCTTCATCAGTCCATACAAAGGAAAAACTTGAAGAACAGGAGGAGAATGAGGCAATCAGTCCCTCAACCTTGAGTCGATGTGGTCAGTCCATCAATCTTGAATAGAATACGGCATATGTGCGGAGAAGTAGCTTATATACCGTAGGCAGGAGAGGTGCAGCATTCGTAGGTGGTGTCACATTTGCCCAATGTGGAAGTAGGTCGTGCCCAAGTATTAAGATTCCAAGAAGTTGCAGTGTCTGACAGGATTGTAGATGAATGGTTCAGAGAACCAACGTGTCGGTTCTCTGAACCGACAAGCAGGTGCAGCAGCACATACCCAGCAACACAGGAGTGATATGATAGCCAAGCAGGTGCAGCAGCACATACCCAGCAACACAGGAGTGATATGATAGCCAAGCAGGTGCAGCAGCACATACCCAGCAACACAGGAGTGATATGATAGCCAAGCAGGTGCAGCAGCACATACCCAGCAACACAGGAGTGATATGATAGCCAAGCAGGTGCAGCAGCACATACCCAGCAACACAGGAGTGATATGATAGCCAAGCAGGTGCAGCAGCACATACCCAGCAACACAGGAGTGATATGATAGCCAAGCAGGTGCAGCAGCACATACCCAGCAACACAGGAGTGATATGATAGCCAAGCAGGTGCAGCAGCACATACCCAGCAACACAGGAGTGATATGATAGCCAAGCAGGTGCAGCAGCACATACCCAGCAACACAGGAGTGATATGATAGCCAAGCAGGTGCAGCAGCACATACCCAGCAACACAGGAGTGATATGATAGCCAAGCAGGTGCAGCAGCACATACCCAGCAACACAGGAGTGATATGATAGCCAAGCAGGTGCAGCAGCACATACCCAGCAACACAGGAGTGATATGATAGCCAAGCAGGTGCAGCAGCACATACCCAGCAACACAGGAGTGATATGATAGCCAAGCAGGTGCAGCAGCACATACCCAGCAACACAGGAGTGATATGATAGCCAAGCAGGTGCAGCAGCACATACCCAGCAACACAGGAGTGATATGATAGCCAAGCAGGTGCAGCAGCACATACCCAGCAACACAGGAGTGATATGATAGCCAAGCAGGTGCAGCAGCACATACCCAGCAACACAGGAGTGATATGATAGCCAAGCAGGTGCAGCAGCACATACCCAGCAACACAGGAGTGATATGATAGCCAAGCAGGTGCAGCAGCACATACCCAGCAACACAGGAGTGATATGATAGCCAAGCAGGTGCAGCAGCACATACCCAGCAACACAGGAGTGATATGATAGCCAAGCAGGTGCAGCAGCACATACCCAGCAACACAGGAGTGATATGATAGCCAAGCAGGTGCAGCAGCACATACCCAGCAACACAGGAGTGATATGATAGCCAAGCAGGTGCAGCAGCACATACCCAGCAACACAGGAGTGATATGATAGCCAAGCAGGTGCAGCAGCACATACCCAGCAACACAGGAGTGATATGATAGCCAAGCAGGTGCAGCAGCACATACCCAGCAACACAGGAGTGATATGATAGCCAAGCAGGTGCAGCAGCACATACCCAGCAACACAGGAGTGATATGATAGCCAAGCAGGTGCAGCAGCACATACCCAGCAACACAGGAGTGATATGATAGCCAAGCAGGTGCAGCAGCACATACCCAGCAACACAGGAGTGATATGATAGCCAAGCAGGTGCAGCAGCACATACCCAGCAACACAGGAGTGATATGATAGCCAAGCAGGTGCAGCAGCACATACCCAGCAACACAGGAGTGATATGATAGCCAAGCAGGTGCAGCAGCACATACCCAGCAACACAGGAGTGATATGATAGCCAAGCAGGTGCAGCAGCACATACCCAGCAACACAGGAGTGATATGATAGCCAAGCAGGTGCAGCAGCACATACCCAGCAACACAGGAGTGATATGATAGCCAAGCAGGTGCAGCAGCACATACCCAGCAACACAGGAGTAACATGATCTAATCGTTTACCCGTCCTATTCTCAACATTCGTAAGCCCACCATGCGTCACTCACACCTCGCTCAGATCACCATGCGTCACTCACACCTCGCTCAGATCACCATGCGTCACTCACACCTCGCTCAGATCACCATGCGTCACTCACACCTCGCTCAGATCACCATGCGTCACTCACACCTCGCTCAGATCACCATGCGTCACTCACACCTCACTGAGGTCACCATGCGTCACTCATTCCCCGCTCAGGTCATAACGCATCACTCACAATTCGCTCAGGTCACCATGTGTCACTCACACCTCACTGAGGTCACCTTGAGTCACTCATACCTCAGTCAGGTCACCATGCGTCACTCACACATCAGTCAGGTCACCATGCGTCACTCACACATCAGTCAGGTCACCATGCGTCACTCACACTTCAGTCAGGTCACCATGCGTCACTCACACATCAGTCAGGTCACCATGCGTCACTCACACTTCAGTCAGGTCACCATGCGTCACTCACACATCAGTCAGGTCACCATGCGTCACTCACACTTTAGTCAGGTCACCATGCGTCACTCACAGTAGTGTGAATGTTCTAGTTATAACACTAGTGTGAATGTTCTAGTTACAACACTAGTGTGAATGTTCTAGTTATAACACTAGTGTGAATGTTCTAGTTATAACACTAGTGTGAATGTTCTAGTTACAACACTAGTGTGAATGATCTAGTTACAACACTAGTGTGAATGTTCTAGTTATGACACTAGTGTGAATGTTCTAGTTAAAACACTAGTGTGAGTGTTCTAGTTATAACACTAGTGTGAATGTTCTAGTTACAACACTAGTGTGAATGTTCTAGTTATAACACTAGTGTGAATGTTCTAGTTACAACACTAGTGTGAATGTTCTAGTTACAACACTAGTGTGAATGTTCTAGTTATAACACTAGTGTGAATGTTCTAGTTATGACACTAGTGTGAATGTTCTAGTTACAACACTAGTGTGAATGTTCTAGTTACAACACTAGTGTGAATGTTCTAGTTATAACACTAGTGTGAATGTTCTAGTTACAACACTAGTGTGAATGTTCTAGTTACAACACTAGTGTGAATGTTCTAGTTACAACACTAGTGTGAATGTTCTAGTTACAACACTAGTGTGAATGTTCTAGTTATAACACTAGTGTGAATGTTCTAGTTACAACACTAGTGTGAATGTTCTAGTTACAACACTAGTGTGAATGTTCTAGTTACAACACTAGTGTGAGTGTTCTAGTTATGACACTAGTGTGAATGTTCTAGTTATAACACTAGTGAGAATGTTCTAGTTACAACACTAGTGTGAATGTTCTAGTTACAACACTAGTGTGAATGTTCTAGTTACAACACTAGTGTGAATGTTCTAGTTACAACACTAGTGTGAATGTTCTAGTTACAACACTAGTGTGAGTGTTCTAGTTATGACACTAGTGTGAATGTTCTAGTTACAACACTAGTGTGAATGTTCTAGTTACAACACTAGTGTGAGTGTTCTAGTTACAACACTAGTGTGAATGTTCTAGTTATGACACTAGTGTGAATGTTCTAGTTACAACACTAGTGTGAATGTTCTAGTTACAACACTAGTGTGAGTGTTCTAGTTACAACACTAGTGTGAATGTTCTAGTTATAACACTAGTGAGAATGTTCTAGTTACAACACTAGTGTGAATGTTCTAGTTATGACACTAGTGTGAATGTTCTAGTTACAACACTAGTGTGAATGTTCTAGTTACAACACTAGTGTGAGTGTTCTAGTTACAACACTAGTGTGAATGTTCTAGTTACAACACTAGTGTGAATGTTCTAGTTACAACACTAGTGTGAGTGTTCTAGTTACAACACTAGTGTGAATGTTCTAGTTACAACACTAGTGTGAGTGTTCTAGTTACAACACTAGTGTGAATGTTCTAGTTACAACACTAGTGTGAATGTTCTAGTTACAACACTAGTGTGAATGTTCTAGTTACAACACTAGTGTGAGTGTTCTAGTTACAACACTAGTGTGAATGTTCTAGTTACAACACTAGTGTGAGTGTTCTAGTTACAACACTAGTGTGAGTGTTCTAGTTATAACACTAGTGAGAATGTTCTAGTTACAACACTAGTGTGAGTGTTCTAGTTACAACACTAGTGTGAGTGTTCTAGTTACAACACTAGTGTGAATGTTCTAGTTATGACACTAGTGTGAATGTTCTAGTTACAACACTAGTGTGAATGTTCTAGTTACAACACTAGTGTGAATGTTCAAGTTACAACACTAGTGTGAGTGTTCTAGTTATAACACTACAGTGAATGTTCTAGTTACAACACTAGTGTGAATGTTCTAGTTACAATACTAGTGTGAGTGTTCTAGTTACAACACTAGTGTGAGTGTTCTAGTTATAACACTAGTGAGAATGTTCTAGTTACAACACTAGTGTGAATGTTCTAGTTATAACACTAGTGTGAATGTTCTAGTTACAACACTAGTGTGAATGTTCTAGTTATAACACTAGTGAGAATGTTCTAGTTACATCACTAGTGTGAATGTTCTAGTTACAACACTAGTGTGAATGTTCTAGTTATAACACTAGTGTGAGTGTTCTAGTTATAACACTAGTGAGAATGTTCTAGTTACAACACTAGTGTGAATGTTCTACTTATAACACTAGTGTGAGTGTTCTAGTTATAACACTAGTGAGAATGTTCTAGTTACAACACTAGTGTGAGTGGTCTAGTTATAACACTAGTGTGAGTGTTCTAGTTATAACACTAGTGTGAGTGTTCTAGTTACAACACTAGTGTGAATGTTCTAGTTACAATACTAGTGTGAATGTTCTAGTTATAACACTAGTGTGAGTGTTCTAGTTATAACACTAGTGAGAATGTTCTAGTTACAACGCTAGGGTGAGTGTTCTAGTTATAACACTAGTGTGAATGTTCTAGTTACAACACTAGTGTGAGTGTTCTAGTTATAACACTAGTGTGAGTGTTCTAGTTATAACACTAGTGTGAGTGTTCTAGTTACAACACTAGTGTGAATGTTCTAGTTACAATACTAGTGTGAATGTTCTAGTTATAACACTAGTGTGAGTGTTCTAGTTATAACACTAGTGAGAATGTTCTAGTTACAACGCTAGTGTGAGTGTTCTAGTTATAACACTAGTGTGAATGTTCTAGTTATAACACTAGTGTGAGTGTTCTAGTTACAACACTAGTGTGAATGTTCTAGTTACAATACTAGTGTGAATGTTCTAGTTATAACACTAGTGTGAGTGTTCTAGTTATAACACTAGTGAGAATGTTCTAGTTACAACGCTAGTGTGAGTGTTCTAGTTATAACACTAGTGTGAATGTTCTAGTTACAACACTAGTGTGAATGTTCTAGTTATAACACTAGTGTGAGTGTTCTAGTTATAACACTAGTGAGAATGTTCTAGTTACAACGCTAGGGTGAGTGTTCTAGTTATAACACTAGGGAGAATGTTCTAGTTACAACGCTAGTGTGAGTGTTCTAGTTATAACACTAGTGTGAGTGTTCTAGTTATAACACTAGTGAGAATGTTCTAGTTACAACGCTAGGGTGAGTGTTCTAGTTATAACACTAGGGAGAATGTTCTAGTTACAACGCTAGTGTGAGTGTTCTAGTTATAACACTAGTGAGAATGTTCTAGTTACAACGCTAGGGTGAGTGTTCTAGTTATAACACTAGTGAGAATGTTCTAGTTACAACGCTAGTGTGAGTGTTCTAGTTATAACACTAGTGAGAATGTTCTAGTTACAACGCTAGTGTGAGTGTTCTAGTTATAACACTAGTGTGAGTGTTCTAGTTATAACACTAGTGAGAATGTTCTAGTTATAACACTAGTGAGAATGTTCTAGTTATAACACTAGTGAGAATGTTCTAGTTATAACACTAGTGAGAATGTTCTAGTTATAACACTAGTGAGAATGTTCTAGTTATAACACTAGTGAGAATGTTCTAGTTATAACACTAGTGAGAATGTTCTAGTTATAACACTAGTGAGAATGTTCTAGTTATAACACTAGTGAGAATGTTCTAGTTATAACACTAGTGAGAATGTTCTAGTTATAACACTAGTGAGAATGTTCTAGTTATAACACTAGTGAGAATGTTCTAGTTATAACACTAGTGAGAATGTTCTAGTTATAACACTAGTGAGAATGTTCTAGTTATAACACTAGTGATAATGTTCTAGTTACAACACTAGTGTGAATGTTCTAGTTACAACACTAGTGTGAATGTTCTAGTTACAACACTAGTGTGAATGTTCTAGTTACAACACTAGTGTGAATGTTCTAGTTACAACACTAGTGTGAGTGTTCTAGTTACAACACTAGTGTGAGTGTTCTAGTTACAACACTAGTGTGAATGTTCTAGTTACAACACTAGTGTGAGTGTTCTAGTTACAACACTAGTGTGAGTGTTCTAGTTACAACACTAGTGTGAGTGTTCTAGTTATAACACTAGTGTGAGTGTTCTAGTTATAACACTAGTGAGAATGTTCTAGTTATAACACTAGTGTGAGTGTTCTAGTTATAACACTAGTGAGAATGTTCTAGTTATAACACTAGTGAGAATGTTCTAGTTATGACGCTCGTGTTAGTATTTTAATGGTACTTAATTACTTAATTCGTTAGATTACTTCGTCTATCAATATTTTCCTGAGTGTTCATGTGCTGGAAGAGGGAGGGTAGGGAGACACACATGGAGGGACGGTAGGGAGACACACCTGGAGGGAGGGTAGGGAGACACACATGGAGGGACGGTAGGGAGACACACCTGGAGGGACGGTAGGGAGACACACATGGAGGGACGGTAGGGAGACACACCTGGAGGGAGGGTAGGGAGACACACATGGAGGGAGGGTAGGGAGACACACCTGGAGGGACGGTAGGGAGACACACCTGGAGGGAGGGTAGGGAGACACACATGGAGGGAGGGTAGGGAGACACACATGGAGGGACGGTAGGGAGACACACATGGAGGGACGGTAGGGAGACACACCTGGAGGGACGGTAGGGAGACACACCTGGAGGGAGGGTAGGGAGACACACATGGAGGGAGGGTAGGGAGACACACCTGGAGGGACGGTAGGGAGACACACCTGGAGGGAGGGTAGGGAGACACACATGGAGGGACGGTAGGGAGACACACCTGGAGGGAGGGTAGGGAGACACACCTGGAGGGAGGGTAGGGAGACACACCTGGAGGGAGGGTAGGGAGACACACATGGAGGGACGGTAGGGAGACACACCTGGAGGGAGGGTAGGGAGACACACCTGGAGGGAGGGTAGGGAGACACACCTGGAGGGAGGGTAGGGAGACACACCTGGAGGGACGGTAGGGAGACACACCTGGAGGGAGGGTAGGGAGACACACCTGGAGGGAGGGTAGGGAGACACACATGGAGGGACGGTAGGGAGACACACCTGGAGGGAGGGTAGGGAGACACACCTGGAGGGAGGGTAGGGAGACACACCTGGAGGGAGGGTAGGGAGACACACCTGGAGGGAGGGTAGGGAGACACACCTGGAGGGACGGTAGGGAGACACACCTGGAGGGAGGGTAGGGAGACACACCTGGAGGGAGGGTAGGGAGACACACATGGAGGGACGGTAGGGAGACACACCTGGAGGGAGGGTAGGGAGACACACCTGGAGGGAGGGTAGGGAGACACACCTGGAGGGAGGGTAGGGAGACACACCTGGAGGGAGGGTAGGGAGACACACCTGGAGGGACGGTAGGGAGACACACCTGGAGGGAGGGTAGGGAGACACACATGGAGGGACGGTAGGGAGACACACCTGGAGGGAGGGTAGGGAGACACACCTGGAGGGAGGGTAGGGAGACACACCTGGAGGGACGGTAGGGAGACACACCTGGAGGGACGGTAGGGAGACACACCTGGAGGGAGGGTAGGGAGACACACATGGAGGGACGGTAGGGAGACACACCTGGAGGGAGGGTAGGGAGACACACCTGGAGGGAGGGTAGGGAGACACACTTGGAGGGAGGGTAGGGAGACACACCTGGAGGGAGGGTAGGGAGACACACATGGAGGGAGGGTAGGGAGACACACCTGGAGGGAGGGTAGGGAGACACACATGGAGGGACGGTAGGGAGACACACCTGGAGGGAGGGTAGGGAGACACACCTGGAGGGAGGGTAGGGAGACACACCTGGAGGGAGGGTAGGGAGACACACCTGGAGGGAGGGTAGGGAGACACACCTGGAGGGACGGTAGGGAGACACACCTGGAGGGAGGGTAGGGAGACACACATGGAGGGACGGTAGGGAGACACACCTGGAGGGAGGGTAGGGAGACACACCTGGAGGGAGGGTAGGGAGACACACTTGGAGGGAGGGTAGGGAGACACACCTGGAGGGAGGGTAGGGAGACACACATGGAGGGAGGGTAGGGAGACACACCTGGAGGGAGGGTAGGGAGACACACATGGAGGGACGGTAGGGAGACACACCTGGAGGGAGGGTAGGGAGACACACCTGGAGGGAGGGTAGGGAGACACACCTGGAGGGAGGGTAGGGAGACACACCTGGAGGGAGGGTAGGGAGACACACCTGGAGGGAGGGTAGGGAGACACACCTGGAGGGAGGGTAGGGAGACACACCTGGAGGGACGGTAGGGAGACACACCTGGAGGGAGGGTAGGGAGACACACATGGAGGGACGGTAGGGAGACACACCTGGAGGGAGGGTAGGGAGACACACCTGGAGGGAGGGTAGGGAGACACACTTGGAGGGAGGGTAGGGAGACACACCTGGAGGGAGGGTAGGGAGACACACATGGAGGGAGGGTAGGGAGACACACCTGGAGGGAGGGTAGGGAGACACACATGGAGGGACGGTAGGGAGACACACCTGGAGGGAGGGTAGGGAGACACACCTGGAGGGAGGGTAGGGAGACACACCTGGAGGGACGGTAGGGAGACACACCTGGAGGGAAGGTAGGGAGACACACCTGGAGGGACGGTAGGGAGACACACCTGGAGGAACGGTAGGGAGACACACCTGGAGGGACGGTAGGGAGACACACCTGGAGGGACGGTAGGGAGACACACCTGGAGGGACGGTAGGGAGACACCCCTGGAGGGAGGGTAGGGAGACACACCTGGAGGGACGGTAGGGAGACACACCTGGAGGGACGGTAGGGAGACACACATGGAGGGAGGGTAGGGAGACACACATGGAGGGAGGGTAGGGAGACACACCTGGAGGGACGGTAGGGAGACACACCTGGAGGGACGGTAGGGAGACACACATGGAGGGAGGGTAGGGAGACACACATGGAGGGAGGGTAGGGAGACACACCTGGAGGGACGGTAGGGAGACACACCTGGAGGGACGGTAGGGAGACACACATGGAGGGAGGGTAGGGAGACACACCTGGAGGGACGGTAGGGAGACACACATGGAGGGAGGGTAGGGAGACACACCTGGAGGGACGGTAGGGAGACACACCTGGAGGGACGGTAGGGAGACACACCTGGAGGGACGGTAGGGAGACACACCTGGAGGGACGGTAGGGAGACACACCTGGAGGGACGGTAGGGAGACACACATGGAGGGAGGGTAGGGAGACACACATGGAGGGAGGGTAGGGAGACACACCTGGAGGGACGGTAGGGAGACACACCTGGAGGGACGGTAGGGAGACACACATGGAGGGAGGGTAGGGAGACACACCTGGAGGGACGGTAGGGAGACACACATGGAGGGAGGGTAGGGAGACACACCTGGAGGGACGGTAGGGAGACACACCTGGAGGGACGGTAGGGAAACACACCTGGAGGGACGGTAGGGAGACACACCTGGAGGGACGGTAGGGAGACACACCTGGAGGGACGGTAGGGAGACACACCTGGAGGGACGGTAGGGAGACACACCTGGAGGGAAGGTAGGGAGACACACCTGGAGGGACGGTAGGGAGACACACCTGGAGGGACGGTAGGGAGACACACCTGGAGGGACGGTAGGGAGACACACCTGGAGGGAGGGAAGGGAGACACACCTGGAGGGAGGGTAGGGAGACACACCTGGAGGGAGGGTAGGGAGACACACCTGGAGGGAGGGAAGGGAGACACACCTGGAGGGAGGGTAGGGAGACACACCTGGAAGGAGGGTATGGAGACACACCTGGAGGGAGAGTCGGGAGACACACCTGGAGGGACGGTAGGGAGACACACCTGGAGGGACGGTAGGGAGACACACATGGAGGGAGGGTAGGGAGACACACCTGGAGGGAGGGAAGGGAGACACACCTGGAGGGAGGGTAGGGAGACACACCTGGAGGGACGGTAGGGAGACACACATGGAGGGAGGGTAGGGAGACACACCTGGAGGGACGGTAGGGAGACACACATGGAGGGAGGGTAGGGTGACACACCTGGAGGGACGGTAGGGAGACACACATGGAGGGAGGTTAGGGAGACACACCTGGAGGGACGGTAGGGAGACACACCTGGAGGGACGGTAGGGAGACACACCTGGAGGGACGGTAGGGAGACACACATGGAGGGAGGGTAGGGAGACACACCTGGAGGGACGGTAGGGAGACACACATGGAGGGAGGGTAGGGAGACACACATGGAGGGAGGGTAGGGAGACACACCTGGAGGGACGGTAGGGAGACACACATGGAGGGAGGGTAGGGAGACACACCTGGAGGGACGGTAGGGAGACACACATGGAGGGAGGGTAGGGAGACACACCTGGAGGGACGGTAGGGAGACACACATGGAGGGAGGGTAGGGAGACACACCTGGAGGGACGGTAGGGAGACACACATGGAGGGAGGGTAGGGAGACACACATGGAGGGAGGGTAGGGAGACACACCTGGAGGGACGGTAGGGAGATACACATGGAGGGAGGGTAGGGAGACACACCTGGAGGGACGGTAGGGAGACACACCTGGAGGGACAGTAGGGAGACACACCTGGAGGGACGGTAGGGAGACACACCTGGAGGGACGGTAGGGAGACACACCTGGAGGGACGGTAGGGAGACACACCTGGAGGGACGGTAGGGAGACACACCTGGAGGGACGGTAGGGAGACACACCTGGAGGGACGGTAGGGAGACACACCTGGAGGGAGAGAAGGGAGACACACCTGGAGGGAGGGTAGGGAGACACACCTGGAGGGAGGGTAGGGAGACACACCTGGATGGAGGGAAGGGAGACACACCTGGAGGGAGGGTAGGGAGACACACCTGGAAGGAGGGTAGGGAGACACACCTGGAGGGAGAGTCGGGAGACACACCTGGAGAGAGGGTAGGGAGACACACCTGGAGGGAGAGTCGGGAGACACACCTGGAGAGAGGGTAGGGAGACACACCTGGAAAGAGGGTAAGGAGACACATCTGGAGGGAGGGTAGGTAGACACACCTGGAGGGAGGGTAGGGAGACACACCTGGAAAGAGGGTAAGGAGACACACCTGGAGGGAGGGTACGTAGACACACCTGGAGGGAGGGTAAGGAGACACACATGGAGGGAGGGTAGGGAGACACACCTGGAGGGAGGGTAGGGAGACACACATGGAGGGAGGGTAGGGAGACACACCTGCAAAGAGGGTAAGGAGACACACCTGGAGGGAGGGTAGGTAGACACACCTGGAGGGAGGGTAAGGAGACACACCTGGAGGGAGGGTAGGGAGACACACCTGGAGGGAGGGTAGGGAGACACACCTCGAGGGTGGGTAAGGAGACACACCTGGAGAGAGAGTACGGTGACACACCTGGAGGGAGGGTAGGGAGACAAACATGGAGGGAGGGTAGGGAGACACACCTAGAGGGAGGGTAGGGAGACACACATGGAGGGAGGGTAAGGAGACACATCTCGAGGGAGGGTAGGGAGACACACCTGGAGGGAGGGTAGGGAGACACACAAGGAAGGAGGGTAGGGAGACACACCTGGAGGGTGGGTAAGGAGACACACCTGGAAAGAGAGAAGGGAGACACACCTGGAGGGAGAGTCGGGAGACACACCTGGAGAGAGGGTAGGGAGACACACCTGGAGGGAGAGTCGGGAGACACACCTGGAGAGAGGGTAAGGAGACACACCTGGAGGGAGGGTAGGGAGACACACCTGGAGGGAGGGTAGGGAGGCACACCTCGAGGGTGGGTAAGGAGACACACCTGGAGAGAGAGTACGGTGACACACCTGGAGGGAGGGTAGGGAGACAAACATGGAGGGAGGGTAGGGAGACACACCTAGAGGGAGGGTAGGGAGACACACATGGAGGGAGGGTAAGGAGACACATCTCGAGGGAGGGTAGGGAGACACACCTGGAGGGACGGTAGGGAGACACACCTGGAGGGACGGTAGGGAGACACACCTGGAGGGACGGTAGGGAGACACACATGGAGGGAGGGTAGGGAGACACACCTGGAGGGACGGTAGGGAGACACACATGGAGGGAGGGTAGGGAGACACACATGGAGGGAGGGTAGGGAGACACACCTGGAGGGACGGTAGGGAGACACACATGGAGGGAGGGTAGGGAGACACACCTGGAGGGACGGTAGGGAGACACACATGGAGGGAGGGTAGGGAGACACACCTGGAGGGACGGTATGGAGACACACATGGAGGGAGGGTAGGGAGACACACCTGGAGGGACGGTAGGGAGACACACATGGAGGGAGGGTAGGGAGACACACATGGAGGGAGGGTAGGGAGACACACCTGGAGGGACGGTAGGGAGACACACATGGAGGGAGGGTAGGGAGACACACCTGGAGGGACGGTAGGGAGACACACCTGGAGGGACAGTAGGGAGACACACCTGGAGGGACGGTAGGGAGACACACCTGGAGGGACGGTAGGGAGACACACCTGGAGGGACGGTAGGGAGACACACCTGGAGGGACGGTAGGGAGACACACCTGGAGGGACGGTAGGGAGACACACCTGGAGGGACGGTAGGGAGACACACCTGGAGGGACGGTAGGGAGACACACCTGGAGGGAGAGAAGGGAGACACACCTGGAGGGAGGGTAGGGAGACACACCTGGAGGGAGGGTAGGGAGACACACCTGGATGGAGGGAAGGGAGACACACCTGGAGGGAGGGTAGGGAGACACACCTGGAAGGAGGGTAGGGAGACACACCTGGAGGGAGAGTCGGGAGACACACCTGGAGAGAGGGTAGGGAGACACACCTGGAGGGAGAGTCGGGAGACACACCTGGAGAGAGGGTAGGGAGACACACCTGGAAAGAGGGTAAGGAGACACATCTGGAGGGAGGGTAGGTAGACACACCTGGAGGGAGGGTAGGGAGACACACCTGGAAAGAGGGTAAGGAGACACACCTGGAGGGAGGGTACGTAGACACACCTGGAGGGAGGGTAAGGAGACACACATGGAGGGAGGGTAGGGAGACACACCTGGAGGGAGGGTAGGGAGACACACATGGAGGGAGGGTAGGGAGACACACCTGCAAAGAGGGTAAGGAGACACACCTGGAGGGAGGGTAGGTAGACACACCTGGAGGGAGGGTAAGGAGACACACCTGGAGGGAGGGTAGGGAGACACACCTGGAGGGAGGGTAGGGAGACACACCTCGAGGGTGGGTAAGGAGACACACCTGGAGAGAGAGTACGGTGACACACCTGGAGGGAGGGTAGGGAGACAAACATGGAGGGAGGGTAGGGAGACACACCTAGAGGGAGGGTAGGGAGACACACATGGAGGGAGGGTAAGGAGACACATCTCGAGGGAGGGTAGGGAGACACACCTGGAGGGAGGGTAGGGAGACACACAAGGAAGGAGGGTAGGGAGACACACCTGGAGGGTGGGTAAGGAGACACACCTGGAAAGAGAGAAGGGAGACACACCTGGAGGGAGAGTCGGGAGACACACCTGGAGAGAGGGTAGGGAGACACACCTGGAGGGAGAGTCGGGAGACACACCTGGAGAGAGGGTAAGGAGACACACCTGGAGGGAGGGTAGGGAGACACACCTGGAGGGAGGGTAGGGAGGCACACCTCGAGGGTGGGTAAGGAGACACACCTGGAGAGAGAGTACGGTGACACACCTGGAGGGAGGGTAGGGAGACAAACATGGAGGGAGGGTAGGGAGACACACCTAGAGGGAGGGTAGGGAGACACACATGGAGGGAGGGTAAGGAGACACATCTCGAGGGAGGGTAGGGAGACACACCTGGAGGGAGGGTAGGGAGACACACAAGGAGGGAGGGTAGGGAGACACACCTGGAGGGTGGGTAAGGAGACACACCTGGAAAGAGAGTAGGGAGACACACCTGGAGGGAGGGTAGGGAGACACACATGGAGGAAGGGTAGGGAGACACACCTGGAGGGAGGGTAGGGAGACAAACATGGAGGGAGGGTAAGGAGACACACCTCGAAGGAGCGTAGGAAGACACACCTGGAGGGAGGGTAGGAAGACACACCTGGAGGGAGGGTAGGGAGACACCCCTATAGGGAGGGTAGGGAGACACACATGGAGGGACGGAAGGGAGACACACCTGGAGGGAGGGTAGGGAGACACACCTGGAGGGAGGGTGTGGAGACACATGGAGGGAGGTTAGGGAGACACACCTGGAGGGAGGGTAGGGAGACACATGAAGGAAGGGTAGGGAGACACTCCTGGAGCGAGGGAAGGGAGACACACCTGGAGGGTGGGTAGGGAGACACACCTGGAGGGAGGGTAGGGAGACACACATGGAGGGTGGGTAGGAGACGCACATGGAGGGAGGGTTAGGAGACACACATGGAGGGAGGGTAGGAAGACACCCCTGGGGGGAGGGTAGGGAGACACACATGGAAGGATTGTAGGGAGATACACATAGAGGAAGGGTAGGGAGACACCACTGGAGGGAAGGTAGGGAGACACACATGGAGGGAGGGCAGGGAGACAACCCTGGAGGGAGGGCAGGGAGACACCCCTGAAGGGAGAGTAGAGAGACACACATGAAGGGAGGGTAAAGAGACACACCTTGAGGGAGGGTAGGGAGACACATATGATGGGAGAGTAGGGAGACACACCTGGAGGGAGGGTAGGGCGACACACATGGAGGGGTGGAAGGGAGACACACCGGGAGGGAGGGTAGTGAGACACACCTGGAATGAGTGTAGGGAGACACACCTGGAGGGAGGGTAGGGAGTCAAAACTGGAGGGAGGGTAGGGAGACACACATGGAGGGAGGGTAGTGAGACACACCTGGAGGGAGGGTAGGGAGACACACATGGAGGGAGGGTAGGGAGACACCGCTGGACGGAGTGTAGGGAGACACACCTGGAGGGAGGGTAGGGAGAAACACCTGGAGGGAGGGTAGTGAGACACACCTGTAGGAAGGGTAGGGGGACACACCTGGAGGGAGGTTAGGGAGACACACCTGGAGGGAAGGTAGAGAGACTCACCTGGAGGGTGGGAAGGGAGACACACCTGCTGGGAGGGTAGGGAGACACAAATGGAGGGAGGGTAGGGAGACACACATGGAAGGAGGGTAGGGAGACACACATGTAGTGAGGGTAGGGAGACACACTTGGAGGGAGGGTAGGGAGACACACCTGGAGGGAGGGTAGGGAGACACACCTGGAGGGACGGTAGTGAAACACACCTGGATGGAAGGTAGGGAGATAAATCTAGAGGGAGGGTAGGGAGACACACCTGGAGGGAGGGTAGGGAGACACACCTGGAGGGAGGGTAGGGAGATAAATCTAGAGGGAGGGTAGGGAGACACACCTGGAGGGAGGGAAGAGAGACACACCTGGAGAGAGGGTAGCGAGACACACCTGGAGGGAGGGTAGGGAGACACACATGGAGGGAGGGTAGGGAGAAACACTTGATGGGAGGGTAGGGAGACACACATGGAGGGAGGGTAGGGAGAAACACCCGGAGTGAGGGTAGGGAGACACCCCTGGAGGGAGGGTAGGGAGACACACCTGGAGGGACGGTAGTGAGACACACCTGGACGGAGAGTAGAGACACACCTGGAGGGATGGTAGGGAGAAACACCTGGAGGGAGGGTAGAGAGACACACCTGGAGGGAGGGTAAGGAGACCCACATGTAGGGAGGGTAGGGAGACACACATGGAGGGAAAGTAGGGAGGCACACATGGAGGGAGGGTAGGGAGAGACACCTGGAGTGAGGGTACGGAGACACACATGGAGGGAGGGTAAGGAGACACACATGAAAGGAGGGTAGGGAGATACACATGGAGGGAGGGTAGGGAGACACACCTGGAGGGAGGGTAGGGAGACACACCTGGAGGGAGGGTAGGGAGACACACCTGGAGGGAGGTTAGAGAGACACACCTGGAATGATGGAAGGGTGACACACCTGGAGGGAGGGTATGGAGACACACATGGAGGGAGGTTAAGGAGACCAACATGTAGGGAGGGTAGGGAGACACACATGGAGGGAGGGTAGGGAGACACACATGAAGGGAGGGTAGGGAGGCACACAAGGAGGGAGGGTAGGGATATACACATGGAGGGAGGGTAGGGAGAGACACCTGGGGTGAGGGTACGGAGACACACATGGAGGGAGGGTAGGGAGACACACATGAAAGGAGGGTAGGGAGACACACATGGAGGGAGGGTAGGGAGACACACATGGATGGAGGGTAGGGAGACACACATGTAGGGAGGGTAGGGAGACACCCGTGGAGGGACGGTAGGGAGACACACCTGGAAAGAGGGTAGGGAGACACACCTGGAGGGAGGATAAGGAGACACACACATGGAGGAAGGGTAGTGAGACACACCTGGAGGGAGGGTAGGGAGACACACATGGAGGGAGAGTAGGGAGACACACATGAAAGGAGGGTAGGGAGACGCACCTGGAGGGAGGGTATTGAGACACACATGGAGGGAGGGTAGAGAGACACACATAGAGGGAGGGTAGGGAGACACATCTGGACGGAGGGCAGGGAGACACACATGGAGGGAGGGTAGGGACACACACATGTAGGGAGGGTAGGGAGACACACCTGGAGGGAGGGTAGGGAGACACACCTGGAGGGAGTGTAGGGAGACACACCTGGAGGGAGGGTAGGGAGACACTCCGGGAGGGAGGGTAGGGAGACACACCTGGAGGGAGGGTAGGGAAACACACCTGGAGGTAGGGTAGGGAGACACCCCTGGAGGAAGGGTAGGGAGACACGCATGGAAGGAGGGTAGGGAGACAAATCAGGAGGGAGGAAAGAGAGACACCCCTGGAGGGAGGGTAGGGAGACACCCCTGGAGGGAGCGTAGGGAGACACCCCTGGAGGGAGGGTAGGGAGACACCCCTGGAGGGAGGGTAGGGAGACACACTTGGAGGGAGGGTAGGGAGACACACCTGGAGGGAGGGTAGGGAGACACACCTCGAGGGAGGGTAGGGAGACGCACCTGGAGGGAGGGTAGGGAGACACACCTGGGGGAGGGTAGAGAGACACATCTGGAGGAAGGGTAGGGTGACACACCTGGAGGGAGGGTAGGGAGACACACATGGAGGGAGGGTAGGGAGACACACATGTAGGGAGGGTAGGGAGACACACATGGAGGGAGGGTAGGGAGACACACATGAAAGGAGAATAGGGAGACACACATGGAGGGAGGGTAGGGATATACACATGGAGGGAGGGTAGGGAGAAACACCTGGAGTGAGGGTATGGAGACACGCATGGAGGGAGAGTAGGGAGACACACATGAAAGGAGGGTAGGGAGACACACCTGGAGGGAGGGTCGGGAGACACACATGTAGGGAGGGTAGGGAGACACACATCGAGGGAGGGTAGGGAGACACACCTGGAGGGAGGGTACGGAGACACACCTGGAGGGAGGGTAGGGAGACACACATGGAGGGAGGGTAGGGAGACACACCTGGAGGGAGAGTAGGGAGGCACACGTGGAGGGAGGGTAGGGAGACACACATGGAGGGAGGGTAGTGAGACACACCTGAAGGGAGGGCAGGGAGACACACCTGGAGGGAGGGTAGGGAGACACAAATGGAGGGAGGGTAGGGAGACACACATGGAAGGAGAGTAGTGAGGCACACATCGAGGGAGGGTAGGGAGACACACATTGATAGAGGGTAGTGAGACACACCTGGAGGGAGTGTAGGGAGACACACATGTAGGGAGGATAGGGAGAGACACATTGAGGGAGGGCAGGGAGACACACCTGGAGGGAGGGTAGGGAGACACACCTGGAGGGAGTGTAGGGAGACACACGTGTAGGGAGGGTAAGGAGACACACATGGAGGGAGGGTAGGGAGACACACCTGGAGGGAGAGTAGGGAGACACACCTGGAGGGAGGGTAGGGAGACACACCTCGAGGGAGGGTAGGGAGACACACCTGGAGGGAGGGTAGGGAGACACACCTGGGGGAGGGTAGAGAGACACACCTGGAGGAAGGGTAGGGTGACACACCTGGAGGGAGGGTAGGGAGACACACATGGAGGGAGGGTAGGGAGACACACATGTAGGGAGGGTAGGGAGACACACATGGAGGGAGGGTAGGGAGACACACATGAAAGGAGAATAGGGAGACACACATGGAGGGAGGGTAGGGATATACACATGGAGGGAGGGTAGGGAGAAACACCTGGAGTGAGGGTATGGAGACACGCATGGAGGGAGGGTAGGGAGACACACATGAAAGGAGGGTAGGGAGACACACATGGAGGGAGGGTCGGGAGACACACATGTAGGGAGGGTAGGGAGACACACATTGAGGGAGGGTAGGGAGACACACCTGGAGGGAGGGTACGGAGACACACCTGGACTGAGGGTAGGGAGACACCCATGGAGGGAGGGTAGGGAGACACACCTGGAGGGAGAGTAGGGAGGCACACGTGGAGGGAGGGTAGGGAGACACACAAGGAGGGAGGGTAGTGAGACACACCTGAAGGGAGGGCAGGGAGACACACCTGGAGCGAGGGTAGGGAGACCCAACTTTAGGGAGGGTAGGGAGACACACATGGAAGGAGAGTAGTGAGGCACACATGGAGGGAGGGTAGGGAGACACACATTGATAGAGGGTAGTGAGACACACCTGGAGGGAGTGTAGGGAGACACACATGTAGGGAGGATAGGGAGACACACATTGAGGGAGGGCAGGGAGACACACCTGGAGGGAGGGTAGGGAGACACACCTGGAGGGAGTGTAGGGAGACACACGTGTAGGGAGGGTAAGGAGACACACATGGAGGGAGGGTAGGGAGACACACCTGGAGGGAGGGTAGTGAGACACACATGGATGGAGGGTAGGGAGACACACCTGGTGGGAGAGTAGGGAGACACACCTGGAGGGAGGGTAGGGAGACACACATGGAGGGAGAGTAGTGAGACACACCTGGAGGGAGGGTAGGGAGACACACCTGGAGGTAGGGTAGGGAGACACACCTGGAGGGAGGGTAGGGAGACACAAATGGAGTGAGGGTAGGGAGACACACATGTAGGGAGGATAGGGAGACACACATTGAGGGAGGGTAGGGAGACACACCTGGAGGGAGGGTAAGGAGACACACCTGGAGGGAGTGTAGGGAGACACACGTGTAGGGAGGGTAGGGAGTCACACATGGAGGGAGGGTAGGGAGACACACCTGGAGGGAGGGTAGTGAGACACACATGGGGGGAGGGTAGGGAGACACACCTGGAGGGAGAGTAGGGAGACACACCTGGAGGGAGGGTAGGGAGACACACATGGAGGGAGGGTAGTGAGACACACCTGGAGGGAGGGTAGGGAGACACACCTGGAGGGAAGGTAGGGAGACACACCTGGAGGCAGGGTAGGGAGACACAAATGGAGGGAGGGTGGGGAGACACACATGGAAGGAGGGTAGTGAGACACACATGGAGGGAGGGTAGGGAGACACACATGGAAGGAGGGTAGTGAGACACACATGGAGGGAGGGTAGGGAGACACACATTGATGGAGGGTAGTGAGACACACATGGAGGGAGGGTAAGAAGACACACGTGGAAGGAGGGTAGGGAGACACACTTGGAGGGAGGGTAGGGAGACACACATGAAGGGAGGGTAGGGAGACACACCTGGAGGGAGTGTAGGGAGACACACATGTAGGGAGGGTAGGGATACACACATTGAGGGTGGGTAGGGAGACACACATGGAAGGAGGGCAGTGAGACACACATGGAGGGAGGGTAGGGAGACACACCTGGAGGGAGAGTAGGGTGACACACCTGGAGGGAGGGTAGGGAGACACCCATGGAGGGAGGGTTGTGAGACACACCTGGAGGGAGGGTAGGGAGACACACCTGGAGGGAGGGTATGGAGACACACATGTAGGGAGGGTAGGGAGACACACATGGAAGGAGGGTTGTGAGACACACCTGGAGGGAGGGTAGGGAGACACACCTGGAGGGAGGGTAGGGAGACACACATGGAGTGAGGGTAGGGAGACACACATGGAAGGAGGGTAGTGAGACACACCTGGAGGGAGGGTAGGAAGACACACATGGAAGGAGGGTAGTGAGACACACCTGGAGGGAGGGTAGTGAGACACACATGGAGGGAGGGTAGGAAGACACACATGGAGGGAGGGTAGTGAGACACACATGGATGGAGGGTAGGGAGACACACATGGAGGGAGGGTAGGGAGACACACATGGAAGGAGGGTAGTGAGACACACCTGGAGGGAGGGTAGTGAGACACACATGGTGGGAGGGTAGGAAGACACACATGGAGGGAGGGTAGTGAGACACACATGGAAAGAGGGTAATGAGACACACATGGAGGGAGGGTAGGGAGGCACTCATGGAAGGAGGGTAGTGAGACACACCTGGAGGGAGGGTAGGGAGACACACATGTGGGAGGTAAGGAGACACACCTGGAGGAAGGGTAGGGTGTTGAGATATGGTTATCAGCTAAGTTTAAATATAAGAAAAACTTAACTTAGAAAGACAACTTATCGCCTGCACAGCCGCCCCTGCAGACGAGGTCTTGAGAAGCTGTCGAAGTCATCTCTCAACGGGCTGTAATGAGTTATAATTTGTAAGATTATAACTTACCCCTAGGGGGTGTTATGTCAGCATATTTCATTCACTGATTGCTGACAAACTTACTTGTGTGGACTCAAAAGTCCGCCCCTTACTGCCGACTATAGGTTGATTACAAACTCCTTGCGACTCTAGAACTGCACAGTCCTCTGTACTACAAGAAATTCGTAACCTACCTTGCTCTTGTAGCGTGAGCTATGGTGTTCTTCACACCTTCGACAGATATCGGTGACTTGATAGAAGCTGAAGTGTCCTTGGATGTCCACGTCTTCCATAGTCTAGGAAAACGCACACTGGTACACTATGTTCCACAAGATTTGTCTTTATTGTTCACAATCTTATCACTATAGAAGATGATCACACTTCTCTTAAGTGTTTATTGTGTTTTATGAGACACTTTGTTCACACTAACGCACAGATCGTTCTTTGTTGGTTATCCTGGCATCAGTGTCACTCTCAGTAGAGTCAAAAGTAATCTGAAGACGCCACAACGCCCCACGCCGTTACTGCCCTTGCACAAAGGAAAAGCTGACATAGTACTTTTGCTTCCTTGCCACTTCCTCGATGAAGCAAAGCAGAATGTTTGATTCTTGCTGTCTTAAGCATAGACAACAATGTTCACTATCTTTACTATGGTAATAAAGTGGGAGCAGGATTTTCCTTAATTGTCCTGCTAAAGTAAGAGATGTACTGTCTCTTATTAAAATACACTCTGCAACACTGGACTGCAAGAATCGGCGGTCGCTTGACCACAGGTCGTATACTGGTACTGCATCTGGGATCAATTACTCGCTGTAGCAGTAAACAAGATATTTGCCCCTTCTGAGAGGGCTGGGCCCCTCAGGGCTGAAAGGGGCTGAAGGGGCTGAAGGGGGCTGATACCCCCCTCCTGGAGAAAATTTCTCCACATAGGGAGACTCACATTGAGGGAGGGTAGGGAGACACACCTGGAGGGAGGGTAGGGAGACACACCTGGAGGGAGGGCAGGGAGACACACCTGGAGGGAGGGTAGGGAGACACACTTGGAGTGAGGGTAGGGAGACACACGTGGAGGGAGGGTAGGGAGACACACTTCGAGGGAGGGTAGGGAGACACACCTGGAGGGAGGGTAGGGAGACACACGTGGAGGGAGGGTAGGGAGACACACCTGGAGGGAGGGTAGGGAGACACACTTGGAGGGAGGGTAGGGAGACACACTTGGAGGGAGGGTAGGGAGACACTTGGAGGGAGGGTAGGGAGACACACTTGGAGGGAGGGTAGGGAGACACCTGGAGGGAGGGTAGGGAGACACACCTGGAGGGAGGGTAGGGAGACACATGGAGGGAGGGTAGGGAGACGCACTTGGAGGGAGAGTAGGGAGACACACTTGGAGGGAGGGTAGGGAGACACACCTGGAGGGAGGGTAGGGAGACACACTTGGAGGGAGGGTAGGGAGACACACTTGGAGGGAGGGTAGGGAGACACACCTGGAGGGAGGGTAGGGAGACACACCTGGAGGGAGGGTAGGGAGACACACATGGAGGGAGGGTAGGGAGACGCACTTGGAGGGAGAGTAGGGAGACACACTTGGAGGGAGGGTAGGGAGACACACCTGGAGGGAGGGTAGGGAGACACACTTGGAGGGAGGGTAGGGAGACACACATGGAGGGAGGGTAGGGAGACACACTTGGAGGAAGAGTAGGGAGACACACTTGGAGGGAGAGTAGGGAGACACACTTGGAGGGAGGGTAGAAAGAGAAGGAGGGAGAAGCTAGGTGATAACGTGGTAAAGAGTGGGTGAAAAAATTTACTGAAAAATGAAAAAAGAAATGGTGGGATGGAGTGAAGGAGGTAAGTAGGAAGGAAGGGAGGGAGATAAGGTAGGAAGGAAGGGAGGGAGATAAGGTAGGAAAGAAGGGAGGTAGATAAGGTAGGAAAGAAGGGAGGGAGATAAGGTAGGAAAGAAGGGAGGGATATAAGGCAGGAAAGAAGGGAGGGAGATAAGGTAGGAAAGAAGGGAGGGAGATAAGGTAGAAAAGAAGGGAGGGAGATAAGGTAGGAAAGATGGAAAATAAGAAGAGAACTTGGAACGGGAGGGAAGTTAGTATCAGTGGGAGGTGGGGAGAAACAGAATGAGGATGTGAATGGTTGAAGAAAGAATGGATTAAAAAAGTGGGGGAAAGAGAGAGCGCGAAGGAAGAGGAGGGAAGAAAGAGGGAAGAAGAAACAATAGGGAAGAGGGGGTAAATTAATGAATTTCATAATAAATTAAAATACTACAATGACAATAAGACTGTTCGGTGAAGCCTGAGGCAGACAAGTCTGATTATCCAAATGAATTGTTGGTAACTGCCACCCAGAACTCTGTCAACATCTCCAAAATTGTTCACACAACCTTTTCTCTCTTGCCTTCGAAGAAGCTACTGACAGCATGTTCATGCACTCTGACCCAGACCATCAAGCCTGGCTGTCTACTGGAGGACTTTAATAAGATCATCAAGCCTGGCTGTCTACTGGAGGACTTTAATAAGATCATCAAGCCTGGCTGTCTACTGGAGGACTTTAATAAGATCATCAAGCCTGGCTGTCTACTGGAGGACTTTAATAAGATCATCAAGCCTGGCTGTCTACTGGAGAACTTTAATAAGATCATCAAGCATGGCTGTCTACTGGAGAACTTTAATAAATTCATGGAAATAAATGGTATAAAATACCGACACAATGGAATTATAAGCACTTAAGCAGTATAATGTGATCCTTTATTGACAACGTTTCGCCCACACAGTGGACTTTACACAGTGGCTCTACATAGGATGGGAATGCTGGGTCAGGTGGAGAAAGGTGCACGTGACAGTCTTCAGAGTAGAGTGATAGAGTCTAAAAACTTGGGTTGCTTGTAAGAGATTGTGTAAGTATGTGAGTGGATCTTCTGCAGTGTTCCTCGATTCTTATGTTCTTATGTGGGATAACAATGAAGAAATTTCTTGGCAAGATGTTCAGCTATGTTATAGAAGCCGTTGTTCTTGCTGATGTTGTTGGATATACAGATAAGTGATGATTCCAGGATTCTTCTGTGTTGAGTGTTGTCTTCTCTGGCGTTGTCTTGCGTTTCTGTAGTTAATTAAATGGTTGTGTGAATTTCGGTGTTGAACACAGGCATTCCTTGGATCGTCAGATCTACCTGCGTACTGGTGTTCTGAAATACGTGTTTGCAGGTCTCTGGATGTTTCGCCTACGTATAATTTGCTGCAGCCATTACAAGGGATTGTGTATACCCCTGCAGAGGATTGAAGCTTGTCTTGTCTATCACTGGTAATGTCCTTGATGGTGGTGGATGTGGAAGAAGATACTTGGAATGGTGGTGGATGTGGAAGAAGATACTTGGAATGGTGGTGGATGTGGAAGAAGATACTTGGAATGGTGGTGGATGTGGAAGAAGATACTTGGAATGGTGGTGGATGTGGAAGAAGATACTTGGAATGGTGGTGGATGTGGAAGAAGATACTTGGAATGGTGGTGGATGTGGAAGAAGATACTTGGAATGGTGGTGGATGTGGAAGAAGATACTTGGAATGGTGGTGGATGTGGAAGAAGATACTTGGAATGGTGGTGGATGTGGAAGAAGATACTTGGAATGGTGGTGGATGTGGAAGAAGATACTTGGAATGGTGGTGGATGTGGAAGAAGATACTTGGAATGGTGGTGGATGTGGAAGAAGATACTTGGAATGGTGGTGGATGTGGAAGAAGATACTTGGAATGGTGGTGGATGTGGAAGAAGATACTTGGAATGGTGGTGGATGTGGAAGAAGATACTTGGAATGGTGGTGGATGTGGAAGAAGATACTTGGAATGGTGGTGGATGTGGAAGAAGATACTTGGAATGGTGGTGGATGTGGAAGAAGATACTTGGAATGGTGGTGGATGTGGAAGAAGATACTTGGAATGGTGGTGGATGTGGAAGAAGATACTTGGAATGGTGGTGGATGTGGAAGAAGATACTTGGAATGGTGGTGGATGTGGAAGAAGATACTTGGAATGGTGGTGGATGTGGAAGAAGATACTTGGAATGGTGGTGGATGTGGAAGAAGATACTTGGAATGAGGTTTTGGAGAAGATGTTGGAAAAGCTACTCACGTGCACTTTAATCCACCTGACTCAGCATTCTCATCCTATAAATACTCACGTATATTTCACCCAGATAGCTCTGTTTGTGACTTCATAAAGCCCACTGCATGGGCGAAACGTTGTCAGTAAAGGATCACATTATACTTAATAAGTTCATCAAGATAACTTCCCATCAGACAGGCAGTAATGTCTGTTTTGGTGTGCGTGCTGGCAGCACCAACAGCCTGGTTGATCAAAATATCAACCACGATGTTCTGGTCTGGTACCGAGCGACGACCCACACTCCCTCTCTAATCACTCACCCTCTGCACTCAACCTGTCACTCACCCTCCCAACTAACTCAACCTCCTCACTCACTAACCCTCTCCACTCACTCAACCTCCTTACTCACCCTCCCCACTCACCCTCACCGGCCACTCAACCTCACTCAATCAACCTCCCCACTCACTCAACCTTCCCACTCACTCTCCCTCCCTACTCACCCTCACACTCACTCACCCTACCCACTCACTCAGCCTCCTCACTCACTTGCACTTCCCATTCACTCACCCTCCCCACTCACTCACCCTCACCAGTCCGTCAACCTCCCCACTCACTCAACGTCCCCACTCACTCACCCACCGCCCTCACTCACCCTCCCCACTCACTCTCCCTCCCCACTCACTCAACTTTCTCACTCACTCAACCTCTCTCCCTACTCACTCACCCTCCCCACTCACTCTCCAAACTCACTCAACTTGCCGACTCACTCACCCTCCCCACTCACCCTCCCCACTCACTCTCCAAACTTACTCGACTTCCCGACTCACTCACCCTCCCCACTCACTCAATCTCTCCACTCAACCTCCCCACTCACTCACCCTCCCCACTCACTCACCCTCCCCACTCACCCTCCCCACTCACTCAAGCTTCCAACTCGCTCACCCTCCCCACTCACTCAACTACCCCATTCACTCAACCTCACCACTCACTAACCCTCCCCACTCAACCTCCCGACTCACTAAATATCCCAGCTCACTCACCCTGCCCACTCACTTAACCTCCCCACTGACTCAACCTCACCACTCACTCAAGTTCCCCACTCATAACCTCCCAACTCACGCAACCTCCCCACTCATTCACCATCCACACTCACCCTCATCACTCACTCACTCTCCCTACTCACTCAAGGTCCCCAGTCACTCAACCTCCCTATTCACCCTCCCCACTCACCCTCCCCATTCATTCACCCTCCCCACTCACCCTCCCAACTCACTCACTCTCCCAACTCACACTCCCCAGTCATTCAACCTCTCCACTCACCCACCCTCCCCACCCACTGACCCTCCCCACTCACTCAACCTCCTCGTCTCACTCAACCTCCCCACTCACCCTCCCCACTCACCCTCCCCACTCATTCAACTTTCCCACTCGCTCAACCTCACCACTCACTCACCCTCTCCTCTCACTCAATATCCAATTCACTTAACCTCCCCACTCATCCACTCACTCATTCTCCCCACTCACTTAACATTCCCACTCACTCAACCTCACCACTCACTCAACCTCCCCACTCACATAACCTCCCAACTCACGCAACCTCCCCACTCACTCACCCTCCCCACTCATTCAACCTCCCCACTCACTCACCCCCCACTCACCCTCCCCACTCACCCTCCCCACTCACCCTCCCCACTCACCCTCCCCACTCACCCTTCCAACTCACTCATCCTCCCAACTCACACTCCCCAGTCACTCAACCTCCCCACCCACTCACCCTCCCCACTCACTCAACCTCCTCGTCTCACTCAACCTCCCCACTCACCCTCCCCTCTCATTCAACTTTCCCACTCAACCTCACCACTTACTCACCCACTCCACTCACTCAATATCCAATTCACTTACCCTTTCCTCTCACTTAACCTCCCCACTCACCCACTAGCTCATTCTCTCCACTCACTTAACATTCCCACTCACTCAACCTCCCCACTCATTCACCCTCTCCAGTCACTCAACCTCCCCACTCATTCACCCTCTCCAGTCACTCAACCTCCCCAGTCACTGAAGCTCCCCACTCACGCTCCCCACTCACCCTCCCCATTCACTCACCCTCCCCACTCATTCACCCCCCACTCACTCACCCTCCCAACTCAGATTCCCCACTCACTCACCCTCTCCTCCCACACAACTTCCCCACACACTCAGCCTCACCACTCACTCACCTTCCCCACTCACTCAACCTCACCACTCACTCACCCTCCCCACTCACTGAGCCTCTCCACTCACTCAACCTCCCCACTGACTCACCCTCCCCACTCACCTTCCCTCCTCAATCACTCTCCCCACTCTTTCAACTTCCCCACTCACTCAACCTCACCACTCACTCACCCTCCCCACTCACTCACTCTCCCCACTCTTTCAACTTCCCCACTCACTCACCCTCCCCACTCACCTTCCCTACTCACTCACCCTCCCCACTCTTTCAAGTTCCCCACTCACTCAACCTCACCATTACTTAACCTGCCCACTCACTTAACCTCCCAACTCACTCACCCTTCTTACTCGCTCAACTTCCCCACTCACTCAACTTCCCCACTCCCTGCACCTCCCCACTCACCCTCCCCACTCACTCAACCTCCTCACTTAACCTCCCCACTCACTCAACCTCACTACTCACCCTCCCCACTCACTCAACCTCACCACTTAACCTTCCAACTCACTCAACCTCCCCACTCACCTAACCTCCCAACTCATCAACCTTCCCACTTACTCACCCTCCTCACTCACTCACCCTCCCCAGTCCCTCAACCTCCTCACTCAACCCCCCCACACACCTTCCCCACTATCACACCCTCCCCACTCACTTACCCTTCCAACTCTTTCAACATCCCCACTCACTCACCTTCCCCACTCACCCGCCCCCACTCACTCAACCTCCTCACTTAACCTCCCCACTCACTGACCCTCCCCACTCAACTTTCAGTATGTTCAATAGTTCATTATGACCCGAATGATGGTAGCTGCAGGGAGAGTGGAGAGGGAGAGTGGAGAGGGAGAGTGGAGAGGGAGAGTGGAGAGGGAGTGTGAAGAGGGAGAGTGTAGAGGGAGAGTGTAGGGGGAGAGTGTAGAGGGAGAGTGAACAGGGAGAGTGGACAGGGAATGTGAAGAGGGAGAGTGGAGAGGGAGAGTGGAGGGGGAGAGTGGAGAGGGAGAGTGGACATGGAGTGTGTAGTGGGAGAGTGTAGTGGGAGAGTGTAGTGGGAGAGTGTAGTGGGAGAGTGTAGTGGGAGAGTGTAGTGGGAGAGTGTAGTGGGAGAGTGTAGTGGGAGAGTGTAGTGGGAGAGTGTAGTGGGAGAGTGAAGAGTGGGAGTGGAGAAGGAGAGTTGAGGGAGAGTGGAGACGGAGAGCGAAGAGACAGAGTGAAGGAGAGTGGAGAGGGAGAGTGGAGGGGAAGAGTGGAGAGGGAGAGTGCAGAGGGAGAGTGCAGAGGGAGAGTGCAGACGGAGAATGGAGAGGGAGAGTGGAGGGAGAGTGAAGGGGGAGTGGAGGGAGAGTGGAGGGAGAGTGGAGGGGGAGTGGAGGGAGAGTGGAAAGGGAAAGTAAAGGGAGAGTAGAGAGAGAGAGAGAGAGAGAGAGAGAGAGAGAGAGAGAGAGAGAGAGAGAGAGAGAGAGAGAGAGAGAGAGAGAGAGAGAGAGAGAGAGAGAGAGAGAGAGAGAGAGAGAGAGAGAGAGAGAGAGAGAGAGAGAGAGAGAGAGAGAGAGAGAGAGAGAGAGAGAGAGAGAGAGAGAGAGAGAGAGAGAGAGAGAGAGGAAAACACACTTGACCTTATCTTCACAAATAATGAGGACTTGATAAGAAACATAACAATATGGAAAACAACTAGATCACAATCTAATCAAAGTTCAAACTTACATGCACACTGTTCCTGATCAGCAAAATGAACGTAGCTGTGGAGGTCTCTTCACCAAATACAACTTCAACAACATCAATTGGGACTAGGTGAACCATGGATTAAATGTAACATCTTAAATAACATGGATCCAAACCAGTGCCTTGAAAGGATCAACTTCCTGGCAGCTGAAGTATGTTCGAGACATATTCCCCTAAGAGAGAAGAAGAGAAGAAGTAAACTGGAGCGAGAAAGACGCTCTCTGTACAGAAGACGGCAAAGAATCACTGAGCTCCTCAAGAACACTAGATTATCTGATACAGGGAAAGAAGCGCTGACCAGAGAAATGGGAAGTATCAAACTTAAGTTAAAGGAATCTTACAGGACCCAGGAGAGACAGGAGGAGCTAAAAGCAATAAGTGAAATTGAAAGAAATTCGAAATATTTCTTTTCATACACCAAAAACAAAGCAAATACCACATCAAGTATCGGGCCCTTGCTCAAACAAGATAGGATTTACACAGCTGACAACAAAGAAATGAGTGAGATACGGCCCTATGCTGCACATTCAACAAGATTGATGGGCTGAACACATCAACTCCAGGCTGAGGGACTGATTACCTCAAACTCCTCCTCTCCTTACACCTTTCTACTTTGTATTGGACTGATGAAGCCACTGTGTGGAGAAACGTTTCCTCAATAAAGATTCTCATATGTTGCATAAGTGTCTCAATCTTCAACGAGTGAGATACTGAAATCCCAATACGACTCTGTGTACAGCGAGCCGCTAATCAGTCTAAAGATCGGCAATCCAAATGATTTTTTCATGATTGAGCCTTAAAACTCCATCAATGTATATAGATTTCCGACATAACCCTGACTTCGATAAAATTTGAGAAAACCATTGACAACATGCCCTTGCACTCAACCCCAGGCCCAGCCTCGTGAAACTCTGTGTTCATTAAGAACTGCAAGAAACCCCTTTAGCGTGCTCGAAGTATACTATGGAGAAGTAGCTTAGACATGGGTGAAATTCCATAGTCACTAAAAACAACGGATATAGCCCCACTCCATAAAGGTGGTAGCAAAGCATTAGCTAAGAACTATAGGCCAATAGCTCTAACGTTTCACATAAAAATCTTTAAAAGAGTGCTAAGAAGTATGATTGCAAACCACTTGGATTCCCAAAAACTGCACAATCCTGGGCAACATGGGTTCAGAGCATAAGGAAAGCAGTCGTAGAATCAGAAACGAATATGCACAAGTATTAAAATGACATAGCAGCGAGAGCCAAATCTGACCCAAAGCTGTTGTACAGTCACATCAGGAGGCAAACAACAGTTAAGGGCCAGGTAATCAGGCTGAGGAATGAAGGATGGGAGATCACAAGAAATGACCGAGAAGTATGTGAGGAGCTCAGCTTGAGATTCAAAGAAGTGATCACAGAGGAGACAGAAGGGACTCCAGAAAGACGGAGAGGTGGGGTACACCATCAAGTGTTGGACACAATACATACAACTGAGGAAGAAGTGAAGAGGTTGCTAAGTGAGCTAGATACCTCAAAGGGGATGGGCCCGGATAACCTCTCTCCATGGGTCCTGAGAGAGGGAGCAGAGGCGCTATGTGTACCACTAACAACAATCTTCAACACATCTATCGAAACAGGGCAACTACCTAAGATATGGAAGGCAGCAAATGTAGCACCAATTTTTAAAAAAAGGAGACAGATACGAAGATTATCAGAAGAGTGGTGGAACACCTAGAAAGGAATGAACTTATCAATGACAGCCAGCACGTTTTCAGGGACAGGAAATCCTGTGTCACAAATCTAATGGAGTTCTACGACAGGGTGACAGCAGTAAGACAAGAGAGACAGAGAGGGTGGGTAGATTTCGTTTTCTTGGACTGTATGAAGGATTTTAACAAAGTTCCAGACAGTAGATTAGTGCAAAAGCTGGAAGACCTGGCAGGTGTAACAGGGAAGGCACTGCAATGGATCAGGGAATACCTGTCGGCAAGACATCAACAAGCCATGGTACGTGACGAGGTGTCAGACTGGGCGTCTTTGACGAGCGGGGTCCCACAGGGGTCAGGCCTGGGATCGTTGCTGTTTATGGTGTATGTGAACGACATGATGGAAGGAATATATTCAGAGGTGTCCCTGTTTGCAGATGATGTGAAGTTGATGAGAAGAATTCAATCGGACGAGGACCAGACGGAACTACAAAAGGATCTGGACAGGCTGCAGGCGTGATCAAGGAACTGGCTCCTGGACTTCAACCCCACCAAATGCAAAGTCATGAAGATT
>NC_091297.1:71282005-71292005 GCF_038502225.1 Cherax quadricarinatus | reverse complement strand
GATGTAATCAGTCCATCACCCTTAAAGTTTTGAGGTGGTCAGTCCCTCAGTCTGGAGAAGAGCATTGTTCCGTTGTCTGAAACAATATGAAGTTGAAGTGACAGGATGGAGCCTTTATATAGTGCCAGGAGGTGAGACGTAGGTTGCTTTGGGAGGGCAGGTCCCTCTCAAACCCAACCGTTCTCACTAGTAGAGGTCGAAGTTGATGGTCTGTACCAAGATACCCTTGTGTTGCAGTGTCTGACAGAATGAACATTAAAATGGTATAAAATACCGACAGATTGTTAGGTAAGACACATATGCAACAGTTAGGTATCTTTATTTCGAAACGTTTCGCCTACACAGTAGGCTTCTTCAGTCGAGTACAGAAAAGTTGATAGAAGCAGAAGATACTTGAAGACGATGTAATCAGTCCATCACCCTTAAAGTTTTGAGGTGGTCAGTCCCTCAGTCTGGAGAAGAGCATTGTTCCGTTGTCTGAAACAATATGAAGTTGAAGTGACAGGATGGAGCCTTTATATAGTGCCAGGAGGTGAGACGTAGGTTGCTTTGGGAGGGCAGGTCCCTCTCAAACCCAGCCGTTCTCACTAGTAGAGGTCGAAGTTGATGGTCTGTACCAAGATACCCTTGTGTTGCAGTGTCTGACAGAATGAACATTAAAATGGTATAAAATACCGACAGATTGTTAGGTAAGACACATGCAACAGTTAGGTATCTTTATTTCGAAACGTTTCGCCTACACAGTAGGCTTCTTCAGTCGAGTACAGAAAAGTTGATAGAAGCAGAAGATACTTGAAGACGATGTAATCAGTCCATCACCCTTAAAGTTTTGAGGTGGTCAGTCCCTCAGTCTGGAGAAGAGCATTGTTCCGTTGTCTGAAACAATATGAAGTTGAAGTGACAGGATGGAGCCTTTATATAGTGCCAGGAGGTGAGACGTAGGTTGCTTTGGGAGGGCAGGTCCCTCTCAAACCCAGCCGTTCTCACTAGTAGAGGTCGAAGTTGATGGTCTGTACCAAGATACCCTTGTGTTGCAGTGTCTGACAGAATGAACATTAAAATGGTATAAAATACCGACAGATTGTTAGGTAAGACACATATGCAACAGTTAGGTATCTTTATTTCGAAACGTTTCGCCTACACAGTAGGCTTCTTCAGTCGAGTACAGAAAAGTTGATAGAAGCAGAAGATACTTGAAGACGATGTAATCAGTCCATCACCCTTAAAGTTTTGAGGTGGTCAGTCCCTCAGTCTGGAGAAGAGCATTGTTCCGTTGTCTGAAACAATATGAAGTTGAAGTGACAGGATGGAGCCTTTATATAGTGCCAGGAGGTGAGACGTAGGTTGCTTTGGGAGGGCAGGTCCCTCTCAAACCCAACCGTTCTCACTAGTAGAGGTCGAAGTTGATGGTCTGTACCAAGATACCCTTGTGTTGCAGTGTCTGACAGAATGAACATTAAAATGGTATAAAATACCGACAGATTGTTAGGTAAGACACATATGCAACAGTTAGGTATCTTTATTTCGAAACGTTTCGCCTACACAGTAGGCTTCTTCAGTCGAGTACAGAAAAGTTGATAGAAGCAGAAGATACTTGAAGACGATGTAATCAGTCCATCACCCTTAAAGTTTTGAGGTGGTCAGTCCCTCAGTCTGGAGAAGAGCATTGTTCCGTTGTCTGAAACAATATGAAGTTGAAGTGACAGGATGGAGCCTTTATATAGTGCCAGGAGGTGAGACGTAGGTTGCTTTGGGAGGGCAGGTCCCTCTCAAACCCAGCCGTTCTCACTAGTAGAGGTCGAAGTTGATGGTCTGTACCAAGATACCCTTGTGTTGCAGTGTCTGACAGAATGAACATTAAAATGGTATAAAATACCGACAGATTGTTAGGTAAGACACATATGCAACAGTTAGGTATCTTTATTTCGAAACGTTTCGCCTACACAGTAGGCTTCTTCAGTCGAGTACAGAAAAGTTGATAGAAGCAGAAGATACTTGAAGACGATGTAATCAGTCCATCACCCTTAAAGTTTTGAGGTGGTCAGTCCCTCAGTCTGGAGAAGAGCATTGTTCCGTTGTCTGAAACAATATGAAGTTGAAGTGACAGGATGGAGCCTTTATATAGTGCCAGGAGGTGAGACGTAGGTTGCTTTGGGAGGGCAGGTCCCTCTCAAACCCAGCCGTTCTCACTAGTAGAGGTCGAAGTTGATGGTCTGTACCAAGATACCCTTGTGTTGCAGTGTCTGACAGAATGAACATTAAAATGGTATAAAATACCGACAGATTGTTAGGTAAGACACATATGCAACAGTTAGGTATCTTTATTTCGAAACGTTTCGCCTACACAGTAGGCTTCTTCAGTCGAGTACAGAAAAGTTGATAGAATGGTATTTTATACCATTTTAATGTTCATTCTGTCAGACACTGCAACACAAGGGTATCTTGGTACAGACCATCAACTTCGACCTCTACTAGTGAGAACGGCTGGGTTTGAGAGGGACCTGCCCTCCCAAAGCAACCTACGTCTCACCTCCTGGCACTATATAAAGGCTCCATCCTGTCACTTCAACTTCATATTGTTTCAGACAACGGAACAATGCTCTTCTCCAGACTGAGGGACTGACCACCTCAAAACTTTAAGGGTGATGGACTGATTACATCGTCTTCAAGTATCTTCTGCTTCTATCAACTTTTCTGTACTCGACTGAAGAAGCCTACTGTGTAGGCGAAACGTTTCGAAATAAAGATACCTAACTGTTGCATATGTGTCTTACCTAAAAATCTGTCGGTATTTTATACCATTTTAATGTTCATTCTGTCAGACACTGCAACACAAGGGTATCTTGGTACAGACCATCAACTTCGACCTCTACTAGTGAGAACGGCTGGGTTTGAGAGGGACCTGCCCTCCCAAAGCAACCTACGTCTCACCTCCTGGCACTATATAAAGGCTCCATCCTGTCACTTCAACTTCATATTGTTTCAGACAACGGAACAATGCTCTTCTCCAGACTGAGGGACTGACCACCTCAAAACTTTAAGGGTGATGGACTGATTACATCGTCTTCAAGTATCTTCTGCTTCTATCAACTTTTCTGTACTCGACTGAAGAAGCCTACTGTGTAGGCGAAACGTTTCGAAATAAAGATACCTAACTGTTGCATATGTGTCTTACCTAACAATCTGTCGATATTTTATACCATTTTAATGTTCATTCTGTCAGACACTGCAACACAAGGGTATCTTGGTACAGACCATCAAGTTCGACCTCTACTAGTGAGAACGGCTGGGTTTGAGAGGGACCTGCCCTCCCAAAGCAACCTACGTCTCACCTCCTGGCACTATATAAAGGCTCCATCCTGTCACTTCAACTTCATATTGTTTCAGACAACGGAACAATGCTCTTCTCCAGACTGAGGGACTGACCACCTCAAAACTTTAAGGGTGATGGACTGATTACATCGTCTTCAAGTATCTTCTGCTTCTATCAACTTTTCTGTACTCGACTGAAGAAGCCTACTGTGTAGGCGAAACGTTTCGAAATAAAGATACCTAACTGTTGCATATGTGTCTTACCTAACAATCTGTCGGTATTTTATACCATTTTAATGTTCATTCTGTCAGACACTGCAACACAAGGGTATCTTGGTACAGACCATCAACTTCGACCTCTACTAGTGAGAACGGCTGGGTTTGAGAGGGACCTGCCCTCCCAAAGCAACCTACGTCTCACCTCCTGGCACTATATAAAGGCTCCATCCTGTCACTTCAACTTCATATTGTTTCAGACAACGGAACAATGCTCTTCTCCAGACTGAGGGACTGACCACCTCAAAACTTTAAGGGTGATGGACTGATTACATCGTCTTCAAGTATCTTCTGCTTCTATCAACTTTTCTGTACTCGACTGAAGAAGCCTACTGTGTAGGCGAAACGTTTCGAAATAAAGATACCTAACTGTTGCATATGTGTCTTACCTAACAATCTGTCGGTATTTTATACCATTTTAATGTTCAACACAGTCTGAGCCAGGCCACTACAACATCAGTCAGTACTTGTAACCAAGCCTAAGCCTGGCCACTACAACAACAGTCAGTACTTGTAACCAAGCCTAAGCCTGGCCACTACAACAACAGTCAGTACTTGTAACCAAGCCTAAGCCTGGCCACTACAACATCAGTCAGTACTTGTAACCAAGCCTAAGCCTGGCCACTACAACATCAGTCAGTACTTGTAACCAAGCCTAAGCCTGGCCACTACAACAACAGTCAGTACTTGTAACCAAGCCTAAGCCTGGCCACTACAACATCAGTCAGTACTTGTAACCAAGCCTAAGCCTGGCCACTACAACAACAGTCAGTACTTGTAACCAAGCCTAAGCCTGGCCACTACAACAACAGTCAGTACTTGTAACCAAGCCTAAGCCTGGCCACTACAACATCAGTCAGTACTTGTAACCAAGCCTAAGCCTGGCCACTACAACAACAGTCAGTACTTGTAACCAAGCCTAAGCCTGGCCACTACAACAACAGTCAGTACTTGTAACCAAGCCTAAGCCTGGCCACTACAACAACAGTCAGTACTTGTAACCAAGCCTAAGCCTGGCCACTACAACAACAGTCAGTACTTGTAACCAAGCCTAAGCCTGGCCACTACAACAACAGTCAGTACTTGTAACCAAGCCTAAGCCTGGCCACTACAACATCAGTCAGTACTTGTAACCAAGCCTAAGCCTGGCCACTACAACAACAGTCAGTACTTGTAACCAAGCCTAAGCCTGGCCACTACAACAACAGTCAGTACTTGTAACCAAGCCTAAGCCTGGCCACTACAACAACAGTCAGTACTTGTAACCAAGCCTAAGCCTGGCCACTACAACAACAGTCAGTACTTGTAACCATGCCTAAGCCTGGCCACTACAACAACAGTCAGTGTTCACATTGCAAGTTGCACCATAAACATACTTATCTACGTTCATGTTATCATAGTGGGTTATAGATCTACTCAGGCTTCTAACTGCATTACTATAACAATCATTTTCATTATTTACTTCTCTCCTAATATTATTCCTAATGCTAGACACAGTTATAACATAAGAACATAAGAAAGAACATAAGAAAGGAGGAACACTGCAGGAGGCCTGCTGGCCCATACTAGGCAGGTCCTTTACAATTCATCCCACTAACAAAACATTTGCCCAACCCAATTTTCAATGCCACCCAAGAAATAAGCTCTGATGTGAAAGTCCCACTCAGATCCAACCCCTCCCACTCATGTACTTATCCAACCTAAATTTGAAACTACCCAAAGTCCCAGTCTCAATAACCCAACTAGGTAGACTGTTCCACTCATCAACTACCCTGTTTCCAAACCAATACTTTCCTATGTCCTTTCTAAATCTAAACTTATCTAATTTATATCCATTACTGCGGGTTCTCTCTTGGAGAGACATCCTCAAGACCTTATTAATATCCCCTTTATTAATACCTATCTTCCACTTATACACTTCGATCAGGTCTCCCCTCATTCTTCGTCTAACAAGTGAATGTAACTTAAGAGTCTTCAATCTTTCTTCATAAGGAAGATTTCTAATGCTATGTATTAATTTAGTCATCCTACGCTGAATGTTTTCTAACGAATTTATGTCCATTCTGTAATATGGAGACCAGAATTGAGCTGCATAATCTAGGTGAGGCATTACTAATGATGTATAAAGCTGCAGTATGACCTCTGGACTTCTGTTGCTTACACTTCTTGATATAAATCCCAGTAATCTATTTGCCTTATTACGTATGCTTAGGCATTGCTGTCTTGGTTTAAGGTTGCTGCTCACCATAACCCCCAAGTCCTTTTCGCAATCTGTATGGCTAAGTTCTACATCATTTAACTTATAAGTACTAGGGTTATGGGCACTCCCAAGCTTCAGAACCTTGCATTTATCTACATTGAACTGCATCTGCCACTTTTCTGACCAAGAATAGAGTTTGTTTAAATCCTCCTGAAGTTCCATAACATCTACGTTTGAATCAATTATCCTACCTATCTTTGTGTCATCGGCGAATTTGCTCATATCACTAGTAATTCCCTCATCAAGATCATTGATATATATTATAAACAACAACGGGCCCAAGACTGATCCCTGTGGAACGCCACTTGTTACAGATCCCCACTCGGACTTAACCCCATTTATGGACACTCTCTGCTTCCTGTCAGTGAGCCATGACTCGATCCACGAGAGCACTTTTCCCCCAATGCCATGAGCTGCCACTTTCTTTAACAGTCTATGGTGCGGAACTCTATCAAAAGCCTTACTAAAATCTAAGTAAATAATATGAAATTCTTTATTGTGGTCAACAGCCTCAAAAGCTTTACTGAAGAAAGTTAATAAATTAGTTAGACAAGACCGGCCTCTTGTGAATCCATGCTGAGTATTATTAATCAAGCTATGCTTATCGAGATGGCTTCTTATAATCTCAGCTATAATTGACTCTAGTAATTTGCCTACAATTGAGGTCAGGCTTATTGGGCGGTAATTTGACGGTAACGACTTGTCCCCTGTTTTAAAAATAGGAGTTACATTAGCCATCTTCCACATATCAGACACTACACCTGTTTGAAGAGATAAATTAAAAATATTATTTAATGGTTCACAGAGTTCCATTTTGCATTCCTTAAGAACCCTTGAAAAAACCTCATCAGGACCCGGCGACTTATTTTGCTTCAGTCTGTCTATCTGCTTCACAACCATCTCACTAGTGACTGTGATGTTACATAATTTATCTTCTTCTAGCCCACTGTAAAAATTAATTACTGGAATATTGTTAGTGTCTTCCTGTGTAAAAACTGAGAGAAAATAATTATTTAAAATCAAGCACATTTCATTCTCTTTGTCAGTAAGGTGCCCATAGTTATTTTTAAGGGGACCTATCTTATCTCTAACTTTTGTTCTATAGACCTGGAAAAAAAACTTTTTGGGTTAGTTTTAGAATCCCTAGCAACTTTAATTTCATAGTCCCTTTTAGCTTTTCTTATCCCCTTTTTAATGTCCCTCTTAATGTCAATATACTGATTCATAAGATGACCCTCACCTCTTTTGATACGCCTATAAATTCCTTTCTTATGCCCTAGTAGATATTTGAGCCTATTATTCATCCATTTTGGGTCATTTCTATTTGATCTAATTTCTTTATATGGGATAAACGCTCTTTGAGCAGCATGTATAGTGTTCAGAAAACTGTCATATTGATAGCTCTCTTCGTTACCCCAGTCAACAGATGATAAGTGTTCTCTAAGCCCATCGTAATCTGCTAAGCGAAAATCTGGGACTGTTACTGAGTTATCGCTACTATCGTACTTCCATTCAATGCTAAATGTAATTGATTTGTGGTCGCTAGCACCCAGTTCCTCTGAAATTTCTAAATTATTAACAAGGGATTCATTGTTTGCCATAACTAAGTCAAGCAGGTTATTTCCCCTTGTAGGTTCTGTCACAAACTGCTTCAAAAAACAATCCTGAAATACTTCTAAGAAGTCGTATGATTCTAAATTCCCAGTCAAGTAATTCCAATCAACAATTACTACATTATCGTGCCTTGTGGCCTTAACAATTTCCTCCCATAGTAGTCTCCCTTGGTCCCTATCTAAGTTTGGGGGACGGTATATCACTCCTAAAATCAGTTTTTCATGCCCCTCTGAAAATTCTATCCAAACAGACTCTGTATGTGTTACTTCAGACTTAATACCCGTTTTTATGCAACAGTTCAAGCGATCTCGGACATACAATGCCACCCCACCCCCCCTCCCAATACTTCTATCTTCTTGGAACAATTTAAAACCCTGAATATGACATTCCGCAGGCATGTCCCGACTTTTTGAATTAAACCACGTCTCAGTTAAGGCAAATACATCAATGTTACCTACACTAGCAACTAATCTCAACTCGTCCATCTTATTCCTAGCACTACGGCAATTAGCATAATAAACATTGAAAGACTCTCCTTTCTCTTTACCCTTCCTGCTCATTTCTATTTTTCTACTAAACCTATTACTGTCCTTATCACCCAAGGTCCCTGGCTTTTCAATATCTATCTCGTTCTTATTATTACTCAGTGCTGGAGGCAACGATGTTCAGTGCTGGAGGCAACGATTTTCAGTGCTGGAGGCAACGATGTTGGCAGACGTAGGAGTGAGGACCTGATTAGCAGGTATAGGTCAGCAATAGAAATAATTAGAAGTAAGGGTGGGAACCCTCTCATATGTGGTATTTTGCCAAGGAGAGGAGTTGGAAATGAATGGTTGTCCAGGGCAATTGGTGTCAATTGCTGGCTGGACAAATACTGTAAGGAAAATGCGGTAACATTCATTGACAACTGGGACCTCTTCTATGGCAGAAATGACATGTATGCTAGGGATGGGGTTCACTTATCTAGGTGTGGGGTGGGAGCACTGGCAACTGCAGTGGAGGGAGCTGTTAGGACTTTAAACTAGGAATAGTTAGTGGTATGGGTTATGGCAGGAAAACAGTGAAGTCCCAGTGTAGTAATATTACGAGTTCTAGTTATATTCTCCATTCTCCTTCTGGGTACTCTTCTTGTCTAACATATCAACTTTATCATGAAGGAGTAATCCAATGTGTGATGGCATCCATAGCAATTGTACATTAATTCCTTTTTTTCCGTTTTTTTGAGTATCTATACCTGGCTTCTCCAATGAGCATGTTGTTGGAGTCATTATGTGAGTCAAGAGCCTTCAGTGAGAGAGAGAGAGAGAGAGAGATAGAGAGAGAGAGAGAGAGAGAGAGAGAGAGAGAGAGAGAGAGAGAGAGAGAGAGAGAGAGAGAGAGAGAGAGAGAGAGAGAGAGAGAGAGAGAGAGAGAGAGAGAGAGAGAGAGAGAGAGAGAGAGAGAGATTTCCAACAGTTTGTGTAGTGTTGTAGATTGTTCCCATAGAGTGAATATGTAATTATGAATGATTTAATTAATTATGGTTTAGGATGTAGCGAACTCCCACAGGTTCGTGAGGCAGAATTTTCTTCTCAAAAAACGTATTGTCTGTCATTCATGACTCATGTCTTTCTACGATATCAAACATTTTCTTCATCTTATCTTTTCCTTCAGTTTAGTCCAAGGAGACGACATGCAACAAGCCGGTCACAGATACCGACCTGTACTATAATGTTGCTTGTCTATACCCTTGTTTGAACACCATGAGAACATTTGCTCTTCTTAACCATTCTTAGCCACGTATAGATTTATGCTAATGGTTCTTACAGTGTCTCCCCCCCCTCCTCTCTTAAGGCTCAATGTTTATCGAAATATACCGACAAGAATGTGGATAAGACATGATATGAGATTTGTGGCATTTACTGAGAAAAACTTCAGTAAATGCCGTAACTATCCTATTGTGTGTTATTGAGTTACTCAGGTGTTAAGATCTGTGCACGATGTTTACCTCTCAGGTGTTGTCTTCACTTAGCATTATTTTCACTTCATCCATACTCCATTATAGTCTGTACTGGTGTATTGTTTCTTGCTCCACACACTCTCCACACACTCTCCACACACTCTCCACACACTCTCCACACACTCTCCACACACTCTCCACACACTCTCCACACACTCTCCACACACTCTCCACACACTCTCCACACACTCTCCACACACTCTCCACACACTCTCCACACACTCTCCACACACTCTCCACACACTCTCCACACACTCTCCACACACTCTCCACACACTCTCCACACATTCTCCACACACTCTCCACACACTCTCCACACACTCTCCACACACTTTCCTTGAAACTCTTGTTGACTCACACACCTCCTTGTCTTTCCCTGTTACTGCTTCTTCTTCTTCTTCTTCTTCTTCTTCTTCTTCTTCTTCTTCTTGTAAATGTTTTTATTCCTTGTGTTACGTATTTATGGTTACCTAATTTTTTTATTATTATTAACATACTGGCCGATTCCCACCAAGGCAGGGTGGCCCGAAAAAGAAAAA